>NC_079194.1:294208458-294508458 GCF_029499605.1 Hyla sarda
GCGACACAGGTCCACAAGACAAAGTCTAAATGTTCCAAGGAGAAGAAAAGATGGTGGCACTCACCAAGATGCTTCAAACGACTTTATTCACCGGGTGACACTGCAGGGAGATGACGGGGAGACAAACAGAGGTGGGTGCTTCTGGACAATGTCCACCCCCGTTTGTCTACCCGTCATCTCCCTGCAGTGTCACCCGGTGAATAAAGTCCTTTGAAGCATCTTGGTGAGTGCCACCGTCGTCTTTTCTTCTCCTTGGAACATTTAGATGTAAATAAAGGTTTCTATTCACTTCCAGCCAGCAGAGATGTTTTAAATACAGTGGTCCCTCAAGTTACAATATTAATTGGTTCTGGGACGACCATTGTATGTTGAGACCAGAACTCTATGGAAACCTGGTAATTGGTTCTAAAGGCCCCAAAATGTCATCCAAAAAATAGGAAAAAGTGAGAATTAAATAAAAATAAGTAGATAACTAATACAGATAAAGCAAATCCTTATATATAATAGTAAGAAAGATCTGCTGGGAGCTGTAATCACTGTCTATGTCAGTGTTTCCCAAGTAGAGAGCCTCCAGCTGTTGCAAAACTACAAATCCCAGCATGCCCGGACAGCTAAAGGCTGTCCGGGCATGCTGGGAGTTGTAGTTTTGCAACAGCTGAGGGCACCCTGCTTAGGAAGAACTGGTCTATGTATAGGACAGGAGCTTCTTCGGGGGCCTATACAGTACACAGTGTCCTAAAAAAGTAACATGGAGCCGCCCTTACCTGGTGTCCAAAAGAGCAGCTAACCCTGGGACAGGTAAAGAGTACAGAACATGTAATACCTCCCTGTACTGTAGGGGGCGCTACCAGACATCAGTCAGTGCATACACTTCAGTAATACAGGTAAAGAGTACAGAACATGTAATACCTCCCTGTACTGTAGGGGGCGCTACCAGACACCAGTCAGTGCATACACTTCAGTAATACAGGTAAAGAGTACAGTACATGTAATACCTCCCTGTACTGTAGAGGGCGCTACCAGACACCAGTCAGTGCATACACTTCAGTAATACAGGTAAAGAGTACAGAACATGTAATACCTCCCTGTACTGTAGGGGACGCTACCAGACACCAGTCAGTGCATAAACTTCAGTAATACAGGAGTTTTACCAGTGAATGCCCATTCTGATTGGTCAGTTCATTGACATGTTTCACAGATCTGGACTGTCCATAGTATTGTATGTAGAGTCTGGTTTCAACTTACAATGGTCCAGAAAAGACCATTGTATGTTGAAACTATTGTAAGTTGAGGGATCAATGTAGTGATACTTTGTAACATAATTTGAATTTAAAGGGGTTATCCAGGAAAAAAACTTATTTTTTATATACATCAACTGTCTCCAGAAAGTTAAACAGATTTGTAAATTACTTCTATTAAAAAAAATCTTAATCCTTTCAGTACTTATGAGCTTCTGAAGTTAAGGTTGTTCTTTTCTGTCTAAGTCCTCTCTGATGACACGTGTCTCGGGAAACGCCCAGTTTAGAAGAGGTTTGCTATGGGGATTTGCTTCTAAACTGGGCGGTTCCCGAGACACGTGTCCTCAGAGAGCACTTAGACAGAAAAGAACAACCTTAACTTCAGAAGCTCATAAGTACTGAAAGGATTAAGATTTTTTAATAGAAGTAATTTACAAATCTGTTTAACTTTCTGGAGCCATTTGAATTACCGTATATAAAAAAAAGTTTTTTCCTGGAATACCCCTTTAAATGTAACGGACCATTTCCTTATGCAATGATTTGAAGACCCCAGTAATAGCTGTTAGGGCAGTGTTTTCAAACCAGGACGCCTCCGGCTTTTGCAACATCCAGAGACACCCTGGTCAGGAAGCACTGTGGGGGTGCGTTCACACGCGATTTGTTCTTGCGGGTTTACCGCTGCGTATTTGAAAGTGGGCGGGCTCTTCTCGGCTGTCCGTAGGAATTTACGCTGCGGAAAATCCGCCACCGTCCCTACTGACTTCAATGGTGCTTGTGGCAGATTTCCCGCAGCGTAAATTCCTCCGTGGAAAATCTGCTGCGGACAGCCTAGAAGAGCCCGCCCACTTTCAAATATGCAGAAGAAAACCCGCAAAAACAAATAGCGTGTGAACGCACCCTTAGGGTATAAAAGCAACTTGCACCTTACCCTGGAGCTGGTGATGGTTGCTAAACTCATAAAATCACGTTTTCCTAGTCAAGTGCTAAGGGGGCGGAGCCAAGTTGTTTGAGTGCCACCACTTGGCACACTTCCATGCTCACATCTCCTCTTAGCCCCCTTTGTGGTTGATGCACAGGGCTTGGCTTACGTGGAAGGAGAGGGAGGAAGCATTCCTGGCTATGGCACTTAAAGGGGTACTCCGGTGGAAATTTTTTTTTATTTATTTAATTTATTTTTTTAAATCAACTGGTGCCAGAAAGTTAAACAGATTTGTAAATTACTTCTAGTAAAAAATCTTAATCTTTCCAGTACTTATTAGCTGCTGAATACTACAGAGGAAATTCTTTTAACCCCTTAACGACCAAGGACGTATATTTTATCTTTGGCCGGCTCCCACGATATAACGTGGGGTCACGCGGTGACCCCGTGTCATATCGGGTGGGTCCCGGCATGTATCTGATGCCGGGGCTAATAGCGCGCGGCAGCGATCGCGGTGCCGCGTCCTATTAACCCTTTAGACGCGGCGTTCAAAGTTGAACGCTGCATCTAAAATGAAAGTGAAAGCTGCCCGGCTGCTCAGTGGGGCTGATCGGGACACCGCATTTTCACTGCGGTAGTCCCGATCAGCTGGGACACGAGCGGAGGTCCTCTTACCTGCCTCCGGCGTGTCCCCTCGGCGATTGATTGCTCCAAGCCTGAGATTTAGGCTTGAGCAATCGACCGCTGATAACGCTGATCATTGCAAAGCAATGGCTTTACAGTGAACAGTGCTGGCAATCAGTGTGTGCAGTGTTATAGGTCCCTATGGGAGAACAATGATCGGTATAGGAGATCAGTGTGTGCAGTGTTATAGGTCCCTATGGGAGAACAATGATCAGTATAGGAGATCAGTGTGTGCAGTGTTATAGGTCCCTATGGGAGAACAATGATCAGTATAGGAGATCAGTGTGTGCAGTGTTATAGGTCCCTATGGGAGAACAATGATCAGTATAGGAGATCAGTGTGTGCAGTGTTATAGGTCCCTATGGGAGAACAATGATCAGTATAGGAGATCAGTGTGTGCAGTGTTATAGGTCCCTATGGGAGAACAATGATCAGTATAAGAAATCAGTGTGTGCAGTGTTATAGGTCCCTATGGGAGAACAATGATCAGTATAGGAGATCAGTGTGTGCAGTGTTATAGGTCCCTATGGGAGCTATAAAACTGCAAAAAAAAAAAGTGTAAAAAAAAAAAGTTAATAAATGTGATTTAACCCTTTCCTTAATAGAAGTTCAAATCACCCCCCTTTTCCCATAAAAAAAACCATTATGTAAATAAATATAAACATGTGGTATTGCCGCGTGCGTAAATGTCCGAACTATAAAAAAAAAATCATTAATTAAACCGCATGGTCAATGGCGTACGCGCTAAAAAATTCCAAAGTCCAAAATAACATCTTTTTGGTCGCTTTTTATATCATGAAAAAAATGAATAAAAAGTGATCAAAAAGTCCGATCAATACAAAAATGGTACCGCTTCAGATCATGGCGCAAAAAAGTACAACAAAATCAAACCTATATAAGTAGGGGATCATTTTAATCGGAGTGGCCTACAGAATAAAGAGAAGGTGTAATTTTTACCGAAAAATTTACTGCGTAGAAACGGAAACCCCCAAAAGTTACAAAATGGCGTTTTTTTCTTCAATTTCATCACACAATGATTTTTTTTTTTCCATTTCGCCGTAGCTTTTTGGGTAAAAGGACTGATGTCACTGAAAAGTAGAATTGGTGGCGCAAAAAATAAGCCATCATATGGATTTTTAGGTGCAAAATTGAAAGGGTTTTGATTTTTAAAAGGTGAGGAGGAAAAAACTTAAGTGCAAAAACGGAAAAACCCGTAGTCCTTAAGGGGTTAATTTTGGAACACAGAGCTCTCTGCTCCAGAGTAGGAGAAAATCCCCATAGCAAACATATGCTGCTATGGACAGAGATGTCAGCATGGAGCACTGTGCTCGTGATGTCAGCAGAGAGCTCTGTGTCACTGCTAATAAGTACTGGAAGGATTAAGATTTTTTAATAGAAGTAATTTACAAATCTGTTTAGCTTTCTGGCAACAGTTGATTAAAAAAAAAAGTTTTCCACTGAAGTACCCCTTTAAGCAGCTAGGCTCCGCCTCCTTGACACTTGGCTGAGAAAAACAAACGCTATTTTAGAAGTTTGGGAACCACTTTCAGCTATTTAGTGGCGTCTACAGCAAATACAGCTAACAAGTTTGCTTTGTGATTTATTTACGTGTAATCGGGAGCCCCCTTTATGCCAGTGTAAGAGTTTCTTCTGTTCCTGTATTGCAGGACTGGTGTGTGCGGACGTTTACCACATGTGGAGAACGTCTTTCAGCCTCATCAATATGGAGGACGATCAGAAGGTTGGTAGGAACTAACATTGTGCGCGTAGCGAGCAACGTACCTATGACCGCCGCGTAATGATTTCTGCGCATTATAGGAAAACGCCGCCCGTCCGGTCAGTATACGGATCCCCCGATCGCCATCGAAGCATTCACAGTCTATGGTACTGACGGAGCTCCACTGTGCAGCCGCCAACCTGAAGACCCCCACCAAACCATGCGAGAATAACAGCGACCCCTGGACGCCCACCGCAAACTTAAAAATGCTGATTAGCGCGGCGAGTCCAGAGATACGAAACCGGGAGCGTGAAATCCTGGAGGTAAGTGCAATTCATGAGGGCTCTGTCCACCATGCTTTACCCTGCAGAGACACGACGAGAAGGTCCTGCACCACTCCGGATAGTAGGAGAAGGTCCTGCACCACTAACAGGTGGAGGAGGCAGAGGCCTCAGTGCAGGAGCCGAGGGGAGGTGAGAGGGATTTAGTTTTGGTGGGGGCTTCTACCTACTAGGAGGTTCACTATGTACATACCTACTGGGGGCTTCTACCTAAAAGGGAAGGGTTCCCCACCCGCCTACTAGAGGCTTTAACATAATAGAGGGATTTCCTAATTACCAAACTTCCTGGGGCCTCTATCAAATGGTGGGGGATTCCTTACCTCCCTATCTTCTGGGGGCTTCAACCACCTATTATAGGATATTCCCTACCAAATTACTGGGAGCATCTTCTTAATGGGTGATTCCCTACCTATCATCTTGGGGTTTATACCTGACGGGGGATTTCCTACTTACTGGGGGTTTCAATGTAATGGGTCATTCCCTACCTAACTACTGGGGGGCTTCTATCTTATAGGGGGAATTCCCTACCTATCTACTGGGGGCTTCTAACTAATGTGGGAGGGGATTCCCTACGAACTTATCTTCTGGGGGCCTTCTACCTTAAAGGGCAAGATTCCCTACCCACCAACCATCTGGGGGGCTTCTACCTACTTACAGGTGGCTTAAATGTAATGGGAGATTCCCTAACTGCTGAGGGCTTCTACCTAATAGGAGGGATCCCCTACCTGTCTTCTGGGGGCTTCTACCTAATAGTGTGGGGGGGGATTCCCTACCTAACCACAGAGGGCCTATCTAAGGCTACATTCACACCTCCATTGTGACCCAGCAGTACACCGGCCATGCAAAACTGAGTATAACGGGAGAAAAATTAGTGCATGCGCCGTCTTTCTCCCCATCTACTCCTGTAAAAGAACGGACCTCCGTTATAATCAATAGGAAAGGGCCGTGCCCGTTGTGACCCGTCCCCATAATGACCACTAAAGGCCACAAAAAAAGACCCTAGCTGACCCGTTACTATCGTGTCGCAGTGTGAAAGTAGCCTTAAAGGGGTACTCCAATGGAAAACTATTTTGTTTTTAAATCAACTGGTTCCAGAAAGTAAAAAAAAAAAATAATAATTTGTAAATTACTTTGTATTAAAAAAAAAAAATCCTACTCCTTCCAGTACTTATCAGCTGCTGTATGCTCTACAGGAAGAAGTTGCGTTGTTCTTTCCAGTCTGACCACAGTGATCTCTGCTGCCTCCTCTGTCTGTATCAGGAAGTTTCCCGAGCGGGAGAGATTTGCTATGGGGATTCTTGACCGTTCCTGATACGGACTGAGGTGTGGTCAGACAGGAAAGAACTACACAACTTCCTGTGGAGCATACAGCAGCTGTTAAGTACAGGAAGGATTAAGATTTTTAAATAGAAGTAATTTACAAATCTGTTTAACTTTCTGGCACCGGTTGATTTGAACAAAATTGTTTTCTACCGGAGTACCCCTTTAATTGTGTCGGTGAGGACCTCATTGGGGTAAAAAGAAAATAAAGACATCGCTACTAGAGATGAGCGAACTTACAGTAAATTTGATTCGTCACGAACTTCTCGGCTCGGCAGTTGATGACTTATCCTGCGTAAATTAGTTCAGCTTTCCGGTGGGCTGGAAAAGGTGGATACAGTCCTAGGAAAGAGTCTCCTAGGACTGTATCCACCTTTTCCAGCCCACGGAAGCACCGGAAAGCTGAACTAATTTATGCAGGATAAGTCATCAACTGCCGAGCCGAGAAGTTTGTGACGAATCGAATTTACTGTAAGTTCGCTCATCTCTAATCGCTACTCCAAAGCAATGGGCTGTCCGGGCATTCTGGTACTTGTAGTCTTACAGTTCGAAGATCACTGCCCTAAAGGTTTTATAACACTTTGTACAACCTGTTAATCCAGAACATTAGATAAGAGGGGTCATTGCTACGTGCTTCACCCTTCCCCCATGTATCACCACTATGTCCAGGTTTGTGCAGCTGCAGGATGTAATGAATGACTGTACGCCCCCCGCTGAGCCCACCTGTGCCCCCTCACCATCTCAGCCACTTGTTGCAGGACGTGTGACATCGGTCACGTCCCTGCTAAATGAGAGACGCCTTTAGATTCCTTCGTCAGTAAACGTCACACCTCATTCCCGGGATCCTAGTGTTTCCCAACCAGTATTGCTCTAACTGTTACAAAACTACAACTCCCAGCATGCCCGGACAGCCAACGGCTGTCCGGGCACGCTGGGAGTTGTAGTTTTGCAACAGCTGGAGGCACCCTTTTCGGGAACCACTGTTTCTGAGAATTCTGTAGACTGGATACAATTGTATCAAAATCTCAACTGTCATTTTAGTTTAGATGGATATACTTAAAGGGGTACTCCAGTGAAAACCTTTTATTTCTTTTTAAATCAACTGGTGGCAGAAAGTTAAACATATTTGTAAATTACTTCTATATAAAAAATCTTAATCCTTCCTGTACTTATTAGCTGCTGAATACTACAGAGGAAATTATTTTCTTTTTGGAATGCTCTCTGATGACATCACGAGCACAGTTCTCTCTGGTGACGTTATTATAATAATATTTTATTTATTGTTGTCCTTAGTGGGATTTGAACCCAAGTCCCCAGCACTGCAAGGCAGCAGTGCTAACCACTGAGCCACCATGCTGCCCTTAGCATACATCTGCTAAAATGGACAGAGATGTCAGCAGAGAGCACTGTGCTCGTGATGTCATCATCAGTGTTCCAAAAAGAAAGGAATTTCCTCTGTAGCATTCAGCAGCTAATAAGTACTGGAAGGATTAAGATTTTTTTAATAGAAGTCATTTACAAAAATGTTTAACTTTCTGCCACCAGTTGATTTAAAAGAAAAAAGGTTTTCACCGGAGTACCCCTTTAAAGTAAGTGGATATAGTGCATGCTGGGAGATGTAGTTGTGAAACAGCTGGAAGCACACTGGTAATGAGCATTTCATTTATTGACTTCTATTTCTATATATTTATAAACTCTGAACCCTTTTTTTCAGGAACAGTTTTCCGGGGACGAGCTTGAGAAGACGATGCCGAGCCGTAAGGAGAAGAGTCTGGGCTTGTTGTGCCATAAGTTCTTAAAGAGATACCCCGACTACCCCAACCCCGCTGTGAACAACAGTATCTGCCTAGATGAAGTTGCCGGAGAATTAAGTGAGTAATCTATACATTTCTATTTAATTAAATTTTTTTATATTTTATAATTTGTTTAATTGTACTGTATTTGTTTTACCAATTGTTAACCATCCCCAGTGTATCTTTTATGTAACTATTATATACGTAATATCAATGTATCTATTATAAATAAATATATGTGTGTGTGTATATATATATATATATATATATATATATATATATTTATAATTTTTTATTTTTTTTATATATTTATTTTAAAAATACACTGGTCAAAAAAAATAAAGTGAACACTAAGATAACGCATCGTAGATCTGAATGAATGAACTAATCGTATGAAATACTTTCGTCTTTACATAGTTGAATGTGACAACAAAATCACACAAAAATGATCAATGGAAATGAAATGTATCAACCCATGGAGGTCTGGATATGGAGTCACACTCAAAATCACAATGGAAAACCCCACAACAGGCTGATCCAACTTTATGTAATGTCCTTAATACAAGTCCCAATGAGGCTCAGTAGTGTGTGTGGCCTCCACGTGCCCGTATGACCTCCCTACAACGTCTGGGCATGATCCTGATGAGGTGGAGGATGGTCTCCTGAGGGATGTCCTCCCAGACCTGGACTAAAGCATCCGCCAACTCCTGGACAGTCTGTGGTGGATGGAGCGAGACGTCCCAGATGTGCTCAATCGGATTCAGAGGAACAGGCGGCCGGTCCATAGCATCAATGCCTTCCTCTTGTAGGAACTGCTGACACACTCCAGCCACATGAGGTCTAGCATTGTCTTGTATTAGGAGAAACCCAGGGCCAACCGCACCAGCATATGGTCTCACAAGGGGTCTGAGGATCTCATCTCGGTACCTAATGGCGGTCAGGCTACCTCTGGCAAGCACATGGAGGGCTGTGCGGCCCCCCAAAGAAATGCCACCCCACACCTTTACTGACCCACCGCCAAACCAGTCATGCTGGAGGATGTTGCAGGCAGCAGAACGTTCTCCACGGCGTCTCCAGACTCTGTCACATGTGCTCAGTGTGAACCTGCTTTCATCTGTGAAGAGCACAGGGCACCAGTGGTGAATTTGCCAATCTTGGTGTTCTCTGGCAAGTGCCAAACGTCCTGCACGGTGTTGGGCTGTAAGCCCAACCCCCACCTGTGGACATCGGGCCCTCATACCACCCTCATGGAGTCTGTTTCTGACTGTTTGAGTGGACACATGCACATTTGTGGCCTGCTGGAGGTCATTTTGCAGGGCTCTGGCAGTGCTCCTCCTGCTCCTCCTTGCACAAAGGCGGAGGTAAAGGTCCTGGTTCTGGGTTGTTGCCCTCCTACGGCCTCCTCCACGTCTCCTGATGTGAAAGCATCGCCAGCATTCAAAAGTGAACCAAAACATCAGCCAGAAAGCATACTAACTGAGAAGTGGTCTGTGGTCACCACCTGCAGAACCACTCCTTTATTGGGGTGTCTTGCTAATTGCCTATAATTTCCACCTGTTGTCTGTTCCATGTTCCATTGATTGTCAATCAGTGTTCTTCCTGAGTGGACAGTGGGATCTCACACAAGTGTCAGTGACTTGGAGTTACATTGTTGTTTTAGTGTTCCCTTTATTTGTTTGAGCCGTGTATAGTCTTCTACCCAGCTTTCCCAATAATCGACCCTCGACCGCTTTCTCTCTTCCCAGGTGTGGAGCGAAGACGGATCTACGACATTGTCAACGTGCTGGAGAGCCTGCACATGGTCAGCCGCCTGGCCAAGAACAAGTACATCTGGCACGGACGCAAGAACCTCCATCAGACCTTCGCGGTGTTGAGACGAGTCGGGGAGGAGAACAAATACGCCGAACAGATCCAGCACCTAAAGAAGCGCGAGCAGGAGGAGATGGATCTACAGGACGAAGCGCTGATCCCGAAGTCGCTGGTGAAGCAGCAGGAGATCTGCTTTGTGGAGCTGCCCGGGTTGGAGTTTAGAGCAGGTAAATATAGGGTTAAATGCTTCCTGTTCTGCACTGGTCCAGATAATTCCATACGGAATCTTATGGAAGAGGCTGCATTAAGGAAGCGCTCACGGTCTTGTCATCGTCCTACATTAGTCTAGTACAGTTTCATCCATGTGTTTCCTTCCTGTAACTGGGTCATGTGATCATCAGTTTGGCCCACAGAAAATCAGTGTTTAAAGGGGTGCTCCGGTGGAAAACTTATTTATTTTTATTTTTTTTATTTAACTGGTGCCAGAAAGTTACAGATTTGTAAATTACTTCTATTTAAAAAAAATTCTTAAACTTTCCAGTACTTATTAGCGGCTGTATACTACAGAGAAAATGCTTTTTCTTTTTGGATTTCTCTTCTGTCACGACCACAGTGCTCTCTGCTGACTTCTGCTGTCCATTTTAGGAACTGTCCAGAACAGCATGTATTTGCCATGAGGATATTCTGGACAGTTCCAAAAATGGACAGTAGAGGTCAGTAGAGAGCACTGTGGTCGTGACAGAAGAGAAATCCAAAAAGAAAAAGCATTTTCTCTGTAGTATACAGCCGCTAAGAAGTACTGGAAGGATTACGATTTTTTTAATAGAAGTAATTTACAAATCTGTTTAACTTTCTGGCACCAGTTGATTAAAAAAAAAATAATAATAATAATTCTTTCCACCGGAGTACCCCTTTAATATGTGAAAAAAGGTCAGTTCTGGGTCAGCTGACAATTCCTGTGAATTACGGGATGACATCATCCCCTATCAGATTGCTTTTAGACTCCTTCCCTCCAAGTCTATCTGTGTACTGCTGCGATCTCTATTAGATCAGGATATATAGTAGTTATACCCCTCCTCTCCAGCTCTATCTGTATACAGCTGCTATCTCTATGGGATCAGGATATATAGTAGTTATACCCCTTCCTCTCCAGCTCTATCTGTATACTGCTGCTATCTCTATGGGATCAGGATCTATAGTAGTTATACCCCTCCTCTCCAGCGCTATCTGTATACTGCTGCTATCTCTATGGGATCAGGATCTATAGTAGTTATACGCTTACCCTTCAGCTCTATCTGTATACTGCTGCTGCTATCTCTTTGGGATCAGGATACCGTATTTTTCGTCCTATAGGACGCACCGGCGTATAAGACGCACCCAATTTTTAGGGGCAAAATCTAAAAAAATAAAGATTTTGAACCCAATAGTGGTCTTCAATCTGCGGACCTCCAGATTTTGCTAAACTACAACTCCCAGCATGCCCGGACAGCCAACGGCTGTCCGGGCATGCTGGGAGTTGTAGTTTTGCAACATCTGGAGGTGCGCAGATTGAAGACCACTGCAGGAGGAGGTAATACTCACGTGTCCCCACCGCTCCGGACCCGTCACCGCTGCCCTGGATGTCGCTCCATCGCTGTCGCCGTGTCCCAGTCGCTCCGGAACGTCTCTGCTGCCGGCCGGGTATCCTCGCTCTCCGTCGCCGTCATCCCGTCGTTACGCACGCCGACGCATGTACGCGACGACGAGGAAGGAGAGCGCCGGCCATACAGGGGATCCCTGAACGGAGAAGACACCGAGGAGGCAGGTAAGGTCCCTCCCGGTATCCTGTAAGTACTAACCCGGCTATTCAGTCGGGCGGTTCGGGACCGCCACGGTGAGATCGCGGCGGTCCCGAACAGCCCGACTGAACAGCCGGGTTAGTGTCACTTTCCATTCAGACGCGGCGGTCAGCTTTGATTGCTGTGTCTGAAGGGTTAATACAGGGCATCACCGCGATCGGTGATGTCCTGTATTAGCCGCGGGTCCCGGCCGTTGATGGCCGCAGGGACCGCCGCGATAGGGGTGTATTCGCCGTATAAGACGCAGCGACTTTTTCCCCCCAGTTTTGGGGAAGAAAAAGTGCGTCTTATACGGCGAAAAATACGGTATATAGTAGTTATACATCTCCCCTTCAGCTCTATCTGTATACTGCTGGTGATATCTCTTTGGGATCAGGATATAAAGTAGTTATACATCTCCCCTTCAGCTCTATCTGTATACTGCTGCTGCTATCTCCATGGGATCAGGATATAAAGTAGTTATACATCTCCCCTTCAGCTCTATCTGTATACTGCTGCTGATATCTCTTTGGGATCAGGATATATAGTAGTTATACACCTCCCCTCCAGCTCTATCTGTATACTGCTGCTGCTATCTCTTTGGGATCAGGATATGAAGTAGTTATACATCTTCCCTCCAGCGCGATCTGTATACTGCAGCTATTTCTATGGGATCAGGATATAAAGTAGTTATACATCTCCCCTTCAGCTCTATCTGTATACTGCTGCTGATATCTCTTTGGGATCAGGATATATAGTAGTTATACACCTCCCCTCCAGCTCTATCTGTATACTGCTGCTGATATCTCTTTGGGATCAGGATATAAAGTATTTATACATCTCCCCTTCAGCTCTATCTGTATACTGCTGCTGATATCTCTAAGGTGTTAAGAAGGACTAGCGCTGGCGGTGTAATTTTTTTTTAACACTATTATTATTTTCAGCATCTGTAAACAGCAGGAAGGAGAAGTCCCTGCGAGTGATGAGTCAGCGGTTCGTGATGCTTTTCCTGGTGTCGACGCCGCAGATCGTGAGTCTGGACATCGCTGCTAAAATCCTAATAGGAGAAGATCAGCTGGATGACCTGGACAAGAGCAAGTTCAAAAGTGAGTGTCGTCCTGTGTATCTAATCTTTATATTACTGAAGCAGCAGACCCCCATCAGTACCCCAATGACCCACTGTATGCAAGCAAAGGGATGGGCACCCACTAAAACAGTGGTCTCCAAACTGTGGGCCTCCAGCTGTTGCAAAACTAGAACTCCCAGCTGTTGGCTATCACGACAAAAGCTGGAAGTAAACAGTTCAGACTGGTGCAGAAATTTCTGTCAACTCTAAACTTTCTCCATCTTTCCTCAGCAAAAATAAGACGTTTATACGACATTGCGAACGTTCTGAGCAGCCTGAACCTTATAAAGAAGGTCCACGTGACGGAGGAGAGGGGCCGCAAACCAGCGTTCCAGTGGACCGGGCCGGAAACCTCACCAGATAACCAAGGTACCATGTCTACTATGTAGTTACAGATCTTTGTAAATAGGAACCTTCTTGTTAAAGGGGTACTCCGGCCCTAAGACATATCATCCTCTATCCAAAGGATAGGGGATAAGATGTCTGACCGCGGGGGTCTCGCCGCTGGGGACCCCCGCAATCCTGCATTCGTGTGCCAGCTCACGAACTGCCGGGTGCCGACCACGGGGCCGGAGTATCGCAACGTCACGACTCCGCCCCCGTGTGATGTCACGCCCCACCCCTGCTATGCAAGTCTATGGGAGGGGGCGTGACGGCCGTCACGCCCCCTCCCATATACTTGCATAGCGGGGCGTGACTTCACACGGGGGCGGAGTCGTGACGTTGCGATACTCCGACTCCGTGGTCGGCACTAAGCAGTTTGTGAGCTGGCACACGAATGCAAGATTGCGGGGGTCCTAAGGGATCAGATGTCTTAGGGCCAGAGTACCCCTTAAATATCCATAGGCTAAATACCCACACAGACCACTTGCTTTTAACTGCTGACATTCTGTTACATTTGCGCCCAGTGTAAACAATCATGTGACTCCATTAAATCAGCAGCGCAAATCTCTCTCCTCTCTTGCTTGTTGCATTTCACCTGCACTCTGATACATTATATCAATGGTTTAAACAATACGACTCGTGATCTTGTTACATTTTATAATCCCCCCCCCCCCCCCCAGTTCGCTGCCCCATCATGATTAACCACCCCGGCCTTAATTTTTACTATTTTTTTTAGTTTTCTACCCTGATATTGCTTTGTAATTCCTCCTCATTCTCAGATTCACAGACGTGACATCATCTGAAGCCATACAGGGGAGAACTTCCTCCCTCACTCTGCTACACACAGCCCAGAGCAGTTCAGTGTGACATGAGCTATGATTAGCTAAGGCTGCGCTAATCAGGTCTCGTTCACACTGCGGAATCCGTCAGAAAAATTCAGCTCTGAAATTCCATAGTTTATAATGGGATTTTGCCAAAAAAACTCGATATGCCACTTGGAAATGCATTGTTGTCTATGGAGACAGCGAACTACCGAGCGGTCCTAATGCCGGCATTTTCTGCCAGCGCTTCCTTTTGTTGACATTTTTTTGGCCGGACATTCCGCCGTGTGAACATGGTCTTACAGAGTATTACTTACAGCCATGCTTAGGAATTCAGTACATTTAGTTATAGGTTATCCGGGATTAGAAAAACATAGCTTTTTTTTCTTCTTCCAGAAACAGCGCTGCCACTGGTCCTTAGGTTGTTTGGGGTATTACAACTTGACTCTACTAGGTTGCATTCCCACCTGCCGTATTTGCTGCTGCGTATTTTATTTCCCATTAAAGTCAATGGGTTAGAAAATGCGCAGCAGGAAAATACGCCCGGTGGGAACGTACCCTAAAAGTCAATGAAACTAAGTTGCAATTTCACACCTAAACTGAGGACAAAAGTGGCGCTGTTTTTGGAAGAATGCTGCTACTTTTCCAATCCTTAATAACCCCTTTAAAGAAAAGATACCGTATATACTCGCGTATAAGCCAAGTTTTTTCAGCACGATTTTTCGTGCTGAAAACGCCCCCCCTCGGCTTATACTCGAGTGAACTCTCTCCGCTTGTCAATCCGTTCATCAGTGGTGTTCAACCTGCGGACCTCCAGAGATTGCAAAACTGTCCGGGCATGCTGGGTGTTGTAGTTTTGAAACTTCTGGAGGTCCGCAGGTTGAAGATCATTCAGCCCCCCCTCCTATTGTTTTGTACTCGCCTCCCCTCGGCTGGAAGTTAGGGTGAGCTGGTCCGGGCCATCTATGCTGCAGAGACCGTCCGGTGGGGATGGTTAGTCGTTGCGGACTGTCCATTTTCTCCGGGGGGGGGCCCCTCTTCTCCGCGCTTCTGGCCCAGTGTGTGACGTTGCCTTGACGACGACGCACAGGGTCGTTCATGCGCAACGTCCCTGTGCGTCGTCGTCAAGGCCACGTCATTAGTCCGGGGCCGGACCCGAAGCGCGGAGAAGAGGGCCCCCCCCCTGGTGAAAATGGACAGTCCTCAACGACTAACCATCCCCACCGGACGGTCCGGACAGCATAGATGGCCCGGACCAGATCACCCTAACTTCCCGCCGAGGGGAGGTGAGTACAAAAGGGGGGGGGGGGAGTACTCTTTAACCTGCGGACCCCCAGAGGTTTCAAAACTACAACTCCCAGCATGCCCGGACAGGCGGTGATAATGAAGGGGGGGTGATGACCAGGGGTGGGGGGGGGATGATGAATTTCCCACCCTAGGCTTATTAGGCTTATAGTCGAGTCAACTTTTCCTGGGTTTTTGGGGTAAATTAGGGGCCTCGGCTCATATTCGGGTCGGCTTATACTCGAGTATATACGGTAGCACCTAACCCAATATGGTAAATGCAGACCTGACTAGCAGAGCACAGATTCTGTAGTTTGCCACATGGTTTCTCGGTCTTATATTTGCTCTGATGCATTGTCCTGATTTCGCTGCTAATCTTTCTGTCTTGCAGATTGCTCCCCGACCTCGGCGCTGCACACCTCCATCGCTGTGGACCTCCGTTCTCCCAAAGAGAATTGCGCCAAGAATCTGTTTTCCAGTCGCGGCAAGCAAAGCTTCACCCGCCACCAGTCCCTGATAAAGCTGGCGAAGAGTATAGAGAACGACAGGAGGAAAATCAACTCCGCGCCCAGCAGTCCGGTGAAGAGCGGTAGGTGTCCTGGGCTTTGTAGTTCATCTCAGTTTACAAGCTGTGACTTTTTTACAACGTTCTCTGGCATACTAGCTGTATACGCTGTATACCTATGAGAGCGATCAGTACAGTCTGTGTTCATCTCTTTGTTGTTCTCTTGTATGAAGGAGATCCCAGCGATGGCTCCATGTCTGTCCCCAGTAAGATGGCTCAGCTGGCGGCGATCTGCAAAGAACAGCTCGATCAGGCCAAGTAGGTGCATTGTGTTGAGAACGGGAGTGTCAAACTGTGGACCTCCAGATGTTGCAAATCCCATCTGTGTGTAATGAAGGAGGTCTCCTCACCTGCTCCATGCTGCTTCTCTGTGATCCTCCTGCAGACAGGCTATACTAGAATATCGACGATCTAACTGATCAGTGCCATGGTATTGTATAGCGCTGAACCGTAATGATTATTATTGTCTCCTATGAGGACTTAAAAAAAACATGAAATTAATAGTATAAAATAAACAAAAAGTATAAAAAATATTATACATGTACATAATATTCGTGTGATAAAAAAAATAAGTATATATATATACACGCACTGTCATGGCCGTAAATGTTGGCGCCCCTGAAATTTTTCTATATAATGAAGTATTCCTCACAGGAAAGGATTGCAGTAACACATGTTTTGCTATACACATGTTTATTCCCTTTGTGTGTATTGGAACTAAACCAAAAAAGGAGGAAAAAAAGCAAATTGGACATAATGTCACCAAACTCCAAAAATGGGCTGGACACAATTATTGGCACCTTTCAAAATTGTGGATAAATAAGATTGTTTCCAGCATGTGATGTTCCTTTATACTCACCTGGGGCAAGTAACAGGTGCGGGCAATATAAAAATCACACCTGAAAGCAGATAAAAAGGAGAGAAGTTCACTTAAGTCTTTGCATTGTGTGTCTGTGTGTGCCACACTAAGCATGGACAACAGAAAGAGGAGAAGAGAACTGTCTGAGGACTTGGGAACCAAAATTGTGGAAAAATATCAACAATCTCAGGGTTACAAGTCCATCTCCAGAGATCTAGATTTGTCTTTGTCCACAGTGCGCAACATTATCAAGAAGTTTACACCCCCGACACTGTAGCTAATCTCCCTGGGCGTGGACGGAAGAGAAAAACTGATGAAAGGTGTCAATGCAGGATAGTCCGGATGGTGGATAAGCAGCCCCAAACAAGTTCCAAAGATATTCAAGCTGTCCTGCAGGCTCAGGGAGCATGGAGGAGACCCGGGAGGACCCCACTATGGAGGAGACCCGGGAGGACCCCACTATGGAGGAGACCCGGGAGGGCCCCACTATGGAGGAGACCCGGGAGGGCCCCACTATGGAGGAGACCCGGGAGGGCCCCACTATGGAGGAGACCCGGGAGGGCCCCACTATGGAGGAGACCCGGGAGGGCCCCACTATGGAGGAGACCCGGGAGGGCCCCACTATGGAGGAGACCCGGGAGGGCCCCACTATGGAGGAGACCCGGGAGGGCCCCACTATGGAGGAGACCCGGGAGGGCCCCACTATGGAGGAGACCCGGGAGGGCCCCACTATGGAGGAGACCCGGGAGGGCCCCACTATGGAGGAGACCCGGGAGGGCCCCACTATGGAGGAGACCCGGGAGGGCCCCACTATGGAGGAGACCCGGGAGGGCCCCACTATGGAGGAGACCCGGGAGGGCCCCACTATGGAGGAGACCCGGGAGGGCCCCACTATGGAGGAGACCCGGGAGGGCCCCACTATGGAGGAGACCCGGGAGGGCCCCACTATGGAGGAGACCCGGGAGGGCCCCACTATGGAGGAGACCCGGGAGGGCCCCACTATGGAGGAGACCCGGGAGGGCCCCACTATGGAGGAGACCCGGGAGGGCCCCACTATGGAGGAGACCCGGGAGGGCCCCACTATGGAGGAGACCCGGGAGGGCCCCACTATGGAGGAGACCCGGGAGGGCCCCACTATGGAGGAGACCCGGGAGGGCCCCACTATGGAGGAGACCCGGGAGGGCCCCACTATGGAGGAGACCCGGGAGGGCCCCACTATGGAGGAGACCCGGGAGGGCCCCACTATGGAGGAGACCCGGGAGGGCCCCACTATGGAGGAGACCCGGGAGGGCCCCACTATGGAGGAGACCCGGGAGGGCCCCACTATGGAGGAGACCCGGGAGGGCCCCACTATGGAGGAGACCCGGGAGGGCCCCACTATGGAGGAGACCCGGGAGGGCCCCACTATGGAGGAGACCCGGGAGGGCCCCACTATGGAGGAGACCCGGGAGGGCCCCACTATGGAGGAGACCCGAACATAAAAAAGCAAGACTACATTTTACCAAAATGAACTTGAGTAACCAAAATCCTTCTGGGAAAACATCTTGTGGACAGATGAGACCAAGATAGAGCTTTTTGGTAAAGCAAATCATTCTACTGTTTACCGAAAACGGAATGAGGCCTACAAAGAAAAGAGCACAGTACCTACAGTGACATATGGTGGAGGTCAGTGATGTTTTGGGTTGTTTTGCTGCCTCTGGCACTGGGGGCCTTGAATGTGTACAAGACATCATGAAATCTGAGGATTACCAATGGATTTTGGGTCGCACTGTACAGCCCAGTGTCAGAAAGCTGGGTTTGTGTCCGAGATCTTGGGTCTTCCAGCAGGACAATGACGCCAAACATGCGTCAAAAAGCCCCAGAAATGGATGACAACAAAGCGCTGGAGAGTTCGGAAGTGTCAGCAATGAGTCCAGATCTAAATCCCATTGATCACCTGTGGAGAGATCTTATAATTACTGCTGGGAAAAGGCGCCTTCCAATAAGAGACCGGGAGCAGTTTGTAAAGGAAGAGTGGTCCAACATTCCGGCTGAGAGGTGTAAGAAGCTTATTGATGGTTATAGGAAGAGTGGTCCAACATTCCGGCTGAGAGGTGTAAGAAGCTTATTGATGGTTATAGGAAGAATGGTCCAACATTCCGGCTGAGAGGTGTAAGAAGCTTATTGATGGTTATAGGAAGAGTGGTCCAACATTCCGGCTGAGAGGTGTAAGAAGCTTATTGATGGTTATAGGAAGAGTGGTCCAACATTTCGGCTGAGAGGTGTAAGAAGCTTATTGATGGTTATAGGAAGAGTGGTCCAACATTCCGGCTGAGAGGTGTAAGAAGCTTATTGATAGTTATAGGAAGAGTGGTCCAACATTTCGGCTGAGAGGTGTAAGAAGCTTATTGATGGTTATAGGAAGAGTGGTCCAACATTCCGTCTGAGAGGTGTAAGAAGCTTATTGATGGTTATAGGAAGACACTGATTTCACTTATTTTTTCCAAAGGGTGCGCAACCAAATATTAAGTTAAGGTGCCAATAATTTTGTCCAGCCCATTCTTGTAGTTTGGTGACATTATGTCCAATTTGCTTTTTTTCCTCCTTTTTTGGTTTAGTTCCAATACACACAAAGGGAATAAACATGTGTATAGCAAAACCTGTGTTACTGCAATCCTTTCCTGTGAGAAATACTTCATTATATAGAACCATTTCAGGGGGGACAACATTTACAGCCATGACTGTATATTATGTACATATACATACACTTTTTTTTTTTTTTTACACTTAATTTATTGTTAATAGAGATGAGCGAACTTACAGTAAATTCGATTCGTCACGAACTTCTCGGCTCGGCAGTTGATGACTTTTCCTGCGTAAATTAGTTCAGCTTTCAGGTGCTCCCGTGGGCTGGAAAAGGTGGATACAGTCCTAGGAGACTCTTTCCTAGGACTGTATCCACCTTTTCCAGCCCACCCGAGCATCGGAAAGCTGAACTAATTTATGCAGGAAAAGTCATCAACTGCCAAGCCGAGAAGTTTGTGACGAATCGAATTTACTGTAAGTTCACTCATCTCTAATTGTTAATGTAAAATATTAATAACCTGAAATTAATATAAAATACTGTAAGATATAAAATTGCTTTATTTTTTTTATTTTTTTTTTGTTAAATCACGTGCCAGGAAAAATGGAATGTGTTCAAAAAGGGAAATATATACGCAAAAGGGGTACAGATAAAAAGAGATCACAGTGGAAAAAATTAGCCACCATACAGCCCTGTATATGGTAAAATAAGAAAATGATAGGGGCCATGAGAGGGCAATTTTTAACATAGAAATTTTGTTTTAGGAAAAAAAAATGTTACTCACCCCACCTGGTATGATTAGCTATTTATTTATAATATATATTTGTGAATAAAATATATACAACATTTTGAAATGTGTATGTGTGTGTGTATATATATATATATATATATATATATATATATATATATATATATATATATATATATATATAATATAATAATATTTTATTATTTACACTTTATCCTACAGGGACCAAAAGAAGATGAAACTCAAAGTCCCCCGCGGAGTCCTGAACAGTAACGCCAAGGTGCTGATAAAGCCCCAGAGCCAACAGTCGTCTCCATTCAGTCCGGTCCTGTTCCAGGCTCTCCCCATAGTCCAGTCTCATTCGCCGGCCCCGTACGCCATCTACATGCAGTCTCCGCACACTAATCTCCAGGCCCAACCCGTCCTGTGCTCCGGCAGACAAGAAGGAGACAGGATAAGTTTACAAGGTGACGGGAAGAACTCGGCAACCGATCGACCTGCGGAGAATGAGTTTGTGGCGGAGAAATGCGCCAGGAAATCCTCAGAACACGAGAGCGGCGGCTACAAGAGGCTCAAAGCTTCTCCTCAGGATGATCTGTCTGAGGTGGGTATCCTGGACATGTCTCCATACTTGAGGGGTCATACATTCTAGAGATCGGTCAGGGTCTGAACACTCACACCCTGACTGTTGACATGTCTCTAGGACAGTGTTCCCCCAACAAGAGTGCCTCCAGCTGTTCCAAAACTTCAAGCATGCCCGAACAGCCATCGTCATGCTGGGAGTTGTAGTTTTGCAACAGCTGGAGGCACACTTGTTGGGACACACTGCTATGCACACTTTAATTTTAGTACATTTTTTAGATTATAGAGCTCCTATTACCAGTGGCCAAAGAGGTGAATTATAACAAAAAAAATTTTATACCTGCGGCCACCACTAGGGGCAGCATAGTGCCGAGTGTTTTTGCCAATTTCCACCCTAAAACGCTGCTATTGGATTCAATGAGGGAGATTTATCAAAACCCATCCAGAGGAAAAGTTGCCCATAGCAACCAATCAGATCGCTTCTTTCATTTTTAACAAGGCCTCTGCAAAATGAAAGCAGCGATCTGATTGGTTGCTATGGGCAACTTTTCCTCTGCACAGGTTTTGATAAATCTCCCCCAATGTATCCATTGTGGCTTACACACTAAAGTCCCATTCAGACAGATGGACATTGCACGCGTGGCAAGCGCCATCTTTGTCCTAACCACTTTGCCTTGGTTCTCATACAGGTTGGTGCATTCTGGGTAATTATAATAAAAATCCATAAAATAAAAATAATTAAAATCTAAAATAAAAAAATACATAAAGATTTAAAAAAATCTAGAAAATAAAACATATAGAAAATTGTATGAAATAATCTAGAAATTAATTTTTAAAAATATAGAAAATAAATATATAAATAGAAAGAAAATAAAAAAAAATAACTAGACTATAATAAATGGCATCGTTGTCTTAACCACTTTTCCTTGGTTCTTGCAGGGATTTGTGCATTATAATTAAAATCCCTAAAATAAAGAGAAATTAATTTAAAATCTAACTATAAATAAATACACAAGGTAAATATATAGAAAATATAAAGAACATAAAAGAAATCTAGAAAATAGTAAGAAAAAAATCTAGAAATAAAAAATATAGAAACTAATCAAAAAAAATCTAGAAAATAATAAATAGAAAGAAACTAAGAGAACAAAAAATGTTATATAGAATATAATAAAGTGATATCAGCAGCTTTGTCCTAACCACTTTGCCTTGGTTCTTGCAGAGATTGGTGCATCCTGGGTAATTATAATAAAAATCCATAAACTAAAGATAAATTAATACATTTCAAATCCTAAAATCTAACAAATACATGAATAAAGATAAATATATAAAAAAAATATATATATAGAAAACAATTAAAGAAATCTAGAAAATATATAGAAAATAGTAAAAAAAAAAAATTGA
This sequence comes from Hyla sarda, assembly GCF_029499605.1. Taxonomy (NCBI): domain Eukaryota; kingdom Metazoa; phylum Chordata; class Amphibia; order Anura; family Hylidae; genus Hyla; species Hyla sarda. Next base: position 294,230,433 of record NC_079194.1, read on the forward strand.
AATTAATTAAATGAAAATAGAAACTAATCAGAAAATCTAGAAATTAATAAATAGAGAGAAAATAATAAAAAAATAAATATAGAATATAATAAACTTATAGCAGCATCTTTGTCCTAACCACTTTTGGTTCTTGCAGAGGATGGTGCATTCTGGGTACCTCATTCCCGTACAGCTGGCGACCATGAGCAACGATCCCGGGAAAGATCAAGCGACTTCCACCCCCGATCCGAAGATTCTCACGTCTCCTATCACTGGTGAGAATAAATACATATCCCAAATATTACACTCAGGACTTGCTGGGAGTTGTAGTCCTTGCTGCTTCTGTATGTGAACTTAATCTTCTTCCGCAGGGGTCTTTCCATTGAAGGTCATGTTCTCTCCGTGTGTCGGTCAGACGGCTCAGCCAGCGGGTTCTTCCTCCAGCCCCAGTCCTGGAATATTCAACTTTACCCTGCAGAACAAGGACCTGATATCGCCCCCCTGTGGCAGCGCCCAGCCTGTTACTATATCCCCTAGAAACGGGAAACCGGATGACATGCAGGCGGCTAAAGTGTTAAATTATAAGCACCTCTCCCCGATCCCGTATCACGGGCAGCCCTTCACGTTATACGCTCTGCAGCAGGTACGTGGGAAATGTCTTATATACCCTGTATAGTAATGTTTTCCAGCCAACGTGCTACAGGACCTCATTGGGCTTCCGGCCGGGCCTAGGACATAGTCAAACAGCAGAATCCGAAGCAGTGTTACCCAACCAGGGAGCCTCCAGCTGTTCCAGGACTACAACTACCATAACTTCACATTATTGGGCTTCCGGCCAGGCCTAGGACAAAGTGAAACTGCAAAATCTAAAGTAGTGTTTCCCAACCAGTGTGTCTCCAGCTGTCTGGGCATGCTGGGAGTTGTAGTTTTGCAACAGCTGGAGGCACCATGCTTTGGAAACACTTCTGTATAGCCACAAGAAAGTTATTGCAGCCCTCCATTGGTGGATTTTATTTCAAAAACTTAAATTTCCTTGTTGACTGTAATTGTGCTTTGAGTCGAAGTCACATTGCACAAAAGTTTGAGATGTTTCAATGTAAATGATACCTTAGCCCCGCCCCCCCCCCCCCCCCCCCCACCACCACCACCACCACCACCACCACCACCACCACACACACACACATTTATCCTGCATCATTTCCCTGATAGAACAGATCCCATTAATTTGAAGGAGACAGTTCAGATATTTGTTGAGTCTGTTTGGATGCCAAGCAATGTCTGGATACATTTTATGTAATAAGTAAGTTAATTAAATAAATACAACTCTCATAATAAATAAATAAATAGAAAATTTTTAATACATATAATAAAAATAAATGCAACAATAAATAAAAATTAATTAGTAAAAATACAATAAAATGAATAAAATGATACAAATTAATAAAATAGGAAACAAATAAATGAATAAAAAATACGATTGAATAAAATGATACAAATAAATTTGTAAAAAAGGATACAAATAAATGAATCAAAAATATACAAATGAATAAAAAAGATAATAAATGAATACAAAAAAAGATACAAATAAATGAATCAAAAAGGATACATATAAATGGAATAAAAACTGTACAAATAAATGAATAGAAAAGATACAATTTAATGAATAAAATGATACAAATAAATTAATAAAAGGATTAATATAAATGAATCAAAGGTTACAAATGAATGAAAAAAAGAAAAATAAATGGATTAAAATATGATGCAAATAAATTAATAAAAAAGGATACGATTGAACGAATAAAAGGATACAAATAAATAAAATAAAAAAATGAATCAAAGGATATAAATAAATGAATAAAAAAAGGTAAAAATAAATGGATAAAAAAAGATATAAATGAATAAAAAAAAGGTAAAAATAAATGGATAAAAAAATATATAAATTAATAAAAAAAGGTAAAAATAAATGGATATAAATGAATAAAAAAAGGTAAAAATAAATGGATAAAAAAATTATATAAATGAATAAAAAAAATTGAGTGTTACAGTGTAAAAACACTGACACTTTCTGACTGTTCCAATACTCTGATACTTGTCCCCCCCCCCTTCCCCCATTTAGACTGACTTTTCGGTATTCTTGTCTTGCAGCAGCCCAGTGTTTCTCTTACACCTAAGGGATCCCAACCACTGAACGACAGCTTCTTCCGCACCCCCGGGGGCCTGACCTCCTCCCCGCCGGATTCTCAGGGATCGCTCCTCGTGTCTCAGAGGAAACTTGATGTGGGTGGAGAGGAATAGCGGACGAGCGTGGGTCCGTGTCCATCACTCCCTGAGCCACCGACTGCTGGGACCCCAGATGTGCAGTGCATTATGGCGGTCCCCCCCCCACCTCCCATAGGGCCCATACTTATTGTCTCTATACATCAAAACTCTATATGTCAGTGCTGTGAAATCAAGGAAATGGAGCCAGTTTAATAGATGAACATATTCCTCCTGCTATGTGCCCATCATGGTAGCGTTATTAACCCCTTTGGGCCTGCACTAGAAGCGGGGTTCCTATATAGTGGGGTCAAAGGTTATTTATCAATGGCGCACGACTAGTACTCCCCAACCTATGACTTTTTAGCTGATTCAAAACTACAACTTCCAGCATGCCCTGACAGCTGAAGGCTCACCAGCTGTTGCAAAACTACAAATCCCAGCATGCCCTGACAGCCGAAGGCTGTCAGGGCATGCTGGGAGTTGTAGTTTTGCATCAGCTGGAAAGCCATAGGGCAGAGAATACTAGTCTTGCACCATTCCTATGGTTGTTCCTCCGCAGCGGAGAAAAATCTCACATCCTTTGTGCATTAAATGGTTTTCCGGCGCAACGCAAAATTCGCTCGCCGTAAGCGAACGGACGCCATATTGTTTACATTCAACCTGCTCTTGCTTACAGACTTGGTCAGCGCATGGTTTGTTACAGTGTGTCAGCGCTCTCCCTCTTGCATCTATGTTGTTTCCCTACAGTATGAAATGGGGGTTTTCCACCCTGGGGCTGTCCAGCTGTGTAAAAAAACTACAACTCCCAGCATGCCCTGACCACGTAAGAACTGCGGTTCTGGAGAGCCACAGGTTGAGGATGGATGCACCAGGTGGGGGGAAAAAAAAAATTTGGGTTACTGATCTCTGAACAATTGTAACGAGTCCTCTGCTGTGAGAAGTATGCAGGCGTTCTCATTCACCAGCAGTAAGGAATTTTGGAACTTAGTCGAATAGAAAGTTGCATTACGTTTTTTAATACAAGGATTGGAGGGGATGTACTCAAAAATTAAAAAAAAAAAATTAAAATATATGGCTGCTTTTCTTTAAAAAAATAAATTAAAATAAAACAGCGCCACCCCTGTCCACAGGTGGTATGTGGTATTGCAGCTCAGTAGCAATTACTTCAGTGAAGTTGAACTGTAATACACATGACCTTAAGGATCCTGGATATTCCCCCTTTTTAGATTATTTTAGATAAACACAGAGTACCCCTTTAATAAGGCAGCAGCTGAGGAGCAACCGTCCGAATGTTATTACATTCTAAACTACTCTAATGCAGTGTTTTCCGACCAGGGTGCCTGCAGCTGTTGCAAAACTAAAACTACAATAGCTTCACCCTAGGACCCTATTGGGCCAGGCCTAGGACAACGTGAAACTGCAGGATCTTAAGCAGCGTTTCCCAACTGTCCTGGCATGCTGGGAGTTGTAGTTTTGCAACAGCTGGAGGCACTTTGGTTGGGAAACACTGCTGTAATGTGAGAATAACTATATATATATATGTACTTTATATTAGAACCCCTCTATAAGCACCCAATGGTTGCACAATTAAGAAAAGAAAAAAAAAGTTACAAAAAGAGTAATTTCGGAATTAATTTTTAAAAATATTTATACAGTTTTTCACGTTTGTCACATCCACGGAAACATGAACTTTTTATGGTTTTTAATATTTTTTTTTCTTTTTGTATTGTTCCTTAATATATATTTTTAGTTTTTTTTTTTTTTTTTTTTTTTTTTAAATAGGGCCTGTAGACCCCTCTTTTATATATGCTGTATGTAATCTGTGACCCCCCCCCCCCTCCCCCTCGCTCTGTATATATCCGCTCTGCAGGGGGCGTCTTTGCACACTAGATGATATACTGTGATGTATGTGCTCTACAGGGTTAATGGTCCGGGACTTGGTTTTTTTCTTTTCTTTTTTTGTTCTTAAAAAAAATGTACAGATTTGTATCAAAGTTTAAAAGATCAAAATATGAATTATTTATAAGATATTGGGGAATTAATCTGTAATGTGGTCCTATAATAAATTTTCTTATTTTAACTTTTTGTTGCCATTTATTCGTTTTTGTTACGTTTTATAGTCTTGTAGTATCTGCAGCTGCTCCCTATAAGAGAATCTAACATTAGACACCTATTCCTGGATGATCCCCTCTCATTCCTGGTCCCCAGCACGGCTCCCCATCCCGTTCCTGGTCCCCAGCATGGCTCCCCATCCCGTTCCTGGTCCCCAGCATGGCTCCCCATCCCGTTCCTGGTCCCCAGCATGGCTCCCCATCCCGTTCCTGGTCCCCAGCATGGCTCCCCATCCCGTTCCTGGTCCCCAGCATGGCTTCCCATCCCGTTCCTGGTCCCCAGCATGGCTCTCCATCCCGTTCCTGGTCCCCAGCATGGCTCATCATCCCGTTCCTGGTCCCCCAGCATGGCTCATCATCCCGTTCCTGGTCCCCCAGCATGGCTCCCCATCCCGTTCCTGGTCCCCAGCATGGCTCCTCACCCCGTTCCTGGTCCCCAGCATGGCTCCTCACCCCGTTCCTGGTCCCCAGCATGGCTCCTCACCCCGTTCCTGGTCTCCAGCATGGCTCCCCACCCCGTTCCTGGTCTCCAGCATGGCTCCCCACCCCGTTCCTGGTCCCCAGCATGGCTCCCCACCCCGTTTCTGGTCCCCAGCACGGCTCCCCATCCCGTTCCTGGTCCCCAGCACGGCTCCCCATCCCGTTCCTGGTCCCCAGCATGGCTCCTCACCCCGTTCCTGGTCCCCAGCATGGCTCCTCACCCCGTTCCTGGTCCCCAGCATGGCTCCTCACCCCGTTCCTGGTCTCCAGCATGGCTCCCCACCCCGTTCCTGGTCCCCAGCATGGCTCCCCACCCCGTTCCTGGTCCTCAGCACGGCTCCCCATCCCGTTTCTGGTCCCCAGCACGGCTCTCCATCCCGTTTCTGGTCCCCAGCACGGCTCCCCATCCCGTTCCTGGTCCCCAGCACGGCTCCCCATCCCGTTCCTGGTCCCCCAGCAAGGCTCCCCATCCCGTTCCTGGTCCCCCAGCACGGCTCCCCATCCCGTTCCTGGTCCCCAGCACGGCTCCCCATCCCGTTCCTGGTCCCCAGCACGGCTCCCCATCCCGTTCCTGGTCCCCAGCACGGCTCCCCATCCCGTTCCTGGTCCCCAGCATGGCTCCCCATCCCGTTCCTGGTCCCCAGCATGGCTCCCCATCCCGTTCCTGGTCCCCAGCATGGCTCCCCATCCCGTTCCTGGTCCCCAGCATGGCTCCCCATCCCGTTCCTGGTCCCCAGCATGGCTCCCCATCCCGTTCCTGGTCCCCAGCATGGCTCCCCATCCCGTTCCTGGTCCCCAGCATGGCTCCCCATCCCGTTCCTGGTCCCCAGCATGGCTCATCATCCCGTTCCTGGTCCCCAGCATGGCTCATCATCCCGTTCCTGGTCCCCAGCATGGCTCATCATCCCGTTCCTGGTCCCCAGCATGGCTCCCCATCTTGTTCCAGGTCCCCAGCATGGCTCCCCATCTTGTTCCAGGTCCCCAGCATGGCTCCCCATCCTGTTCCTGGTCCTCAGCATGGCTCATCATCTTGTTCCTGGTCCCCAGCATGGCTCCCCATCTTGTTCCTGGTCCCCAGCATGGCTCCCCATCTTGTTCCTGGTCCCCAGCATGGCTCCCCATCTTGTTCCTGGTCCCCAGCATGGCTCCCCATCTTGTTCCTGGTCCCCAGCATGGCTCCCCATCTTGTTCCTGGTCCCCAGCATGGCTCCCCATCTTGTTCCTGGTCCCCAGCATGGCTCCCCATCTTGTTCCTGGTCCCCAGCATGGCTCCCCATCTTGTTCCTGGTCCCCAGCATGGCTCATCATCTTGTTCCTGGTCCCCAGCATGGCTCCCCATCCCGTTCCTGGTCCCTAGCATTGCTCCCCATCCCGTTCCTGGTTACCAGCATGGCTCCCCATCTTGTTCCTGGTCCCCAGCATGGCTCCCCATCTTGTTCCTGGTCCCCAGCATGGCTCCCCATCTTGTTCCTGGTCCCCAGCATGGCTCATCATCTTGTTCCTGGTCCCCAGCATGGCTCCCCATCCCGTCCCTGGTCCCCAGCATGGCTCCCCATCCCGTCCCTGGTCCCCAGCATGGCTCCCCATCCCGTCCCTGGTCCCCAGCATGGCTCCCCATCCCGTCCCTGGTCCCCAGTATGGCTCCCCATCCCGTTCCTGGTCCCCAGCATGGCTCATCATCTTGTTCCTGGTCCCCAGCATGGCTCCCCATCCCGTTCCTGGTCCCCAGCATGGCTCATCTCATTTCTTGCACCCATCATTACTTAGTTTCATTTCTGGTCCCCACCATGGTTCTTACACTTTCTAATTTCAAGCACTGACCCACATCTCATTCATGGTCCTCAGCGCGGCTCCCCATCTTGTTCCTGGTCCCCAGCATGGCTCCCCATCTTGTTCCAGGTCCCCAGCATGGCTCCCCATCTTGTTCCAGGTCCCCAGCATGGCTCCCCATCTTGTTCCTGGTCCCCAGCATGGCTCCCCATCTTGTTCCTGGTCCCCAGCATGGCTCCCCATCTTGTTCCTGGTCCCCAGCATGGCTCCCCATCTTGTTCCTGGTCCCCAGCATGGCTCCCCATCTTGTTCCTGGTCCCCAGCATGGCTCATCATCTTGTTCCTGGTCCCCAGCATGGCTCCCCATCCCGTTCCTGGTCCCTAGCATTGCTCCCCATCCCGTTCCTGGTTACCAGCATGGCTCCCCATCTTGTTCCTGGTCCCCAGCATGGCTCCCCATCTTGTTCCTGGTCCCCAGCATGGCTCCCCATCTTGTTCCTGGTCCCCAGCATGGCTCATCATCTTGTTCCTGGTCCCCAGCATGGCTCCCCATCCCGTCCCTGGTCCCCAGCATGGCTCCCCATCCCGTCCCTGGTCCCCAGCATGGCTCCCCATCCCGTCCCTGGTCCCCAGCATGGCTCCCCATCTTGTTCCTGGTCCCCAGCATGGCTCCCCATCTTGTTCCTGGTCCCCAGCATGGCTCCCCATCTTGTTCCTGGTCCCCAGCATGGCTCCCCATCTTGTTCCTGGTCCCCAGCATGGCTCCCCATCTTGTTCCTGGTCCCCAGCATGGCTCATCATCTTGTTCCTGGTCCCCAGCATGGCTCCCCATCCCGTTCCTGGTCCCTAGCATTGCTCCCCATCCCGTTCCTGGTTACCAGCATGGCTCCCCATCTTGTTCCTGGTCCCCAGCATGGCTCCCCATCTTGTTCCTGGTCCCCAGCATGGCTCCCCATCTTGTTCCTGGTCCCCAGCATGGCTCATCATCTTGTTCCTGGTCCCCAGCATGGCTCCCCATCCCGTCCCTGGTCCCCAGCATGGCTCCCCATCCCGTCCCTGGTCCCCAGCATGGCTCCCCATCCCGTCCCTGGTCCCCAGCATGGCTCCCCATCCCGTCCCTGGTCCCCAGTATGGCTCCCCATCCCGTTCCTGGTCCCCAGCATGGCTCATCATCTTGTTCCTGGTCCCCAGCATGGCTCCCCATCCCGTTCCTGGTCCCCAGCATGGCTCATCTCATTTCTTGCACCCATCATTACTTAGTTTCATTTCTGGTCCCCACCATGGTTCTTACACTTTCTAATTTCAAGCACTGACCCACATCTCATTCATGGTCCTCAGCGCGGCTCCCGATCTCATTTCTGATCCCCAGCTTGGTTCCTACACTTGCTAATTTTTTAACATAGGTCCCACTCCTGGTTCTCTGCAGGGCTCCACTCTGTCTTGTCCCAGTCCTGGCTCCATATCTAATTTATTGTCCCCAATATGGTTCCCTTATTACTTTATAGTTTCCAACATCCTCAACCTCTCCTTCCTGAACCCCAGTATGGCTTCTCCTACTTTAGAAGCTCCACTGATGAGTCTCTCCCTCGATGGCATTTTCGAATCTCCAACCAGATCTCCCCCCCCCCCCCCCCCCCCCCAAAAAAAATAAAAATCTCATTCCATGTCTCCGGATGGGCGAGGTGTTTGGGATTATATCAAGGGCTGTGATTACATTAAACAAGGAGGGAGTCTTATGATCTACCAGCAGAATAGTGAGTACAGCTCTGGAGTATAATACAGGATATAACTCAGGATCAGTACAGGATAAGTAATGTAATGTATGTACACAGTGATCTCACCAGCAGAATAGTGAGTACAGCTCTGGGATATAATACAGGATATAACTCAGGATCAGTACAGGATAAGTAATGTAATGTATGTACACAGTGACCTCACCAGCAGAATAGTGAGTACAGATCTGGAGTATAATACAGGATATAACTCAGGATCAGTACAGGATAAGTAATGTAATGTATGTACACAGTGACCTCACCAGCAGAATAGTGAGTACAGCTCTGGGGTATAATACAGCATGGCTCATCATCTTGTTCCTGGTCCCCAGCATGGCTCCCCATCCCGTTCCTGGTCCCCAGCATGGCTCATCTCATTTCTTGCACCCATCATTACTTAGTTTCATTTCTGGTCCCCACCATGGTTCTTACACTTTCTAATTTCAAGCACTGACCCACATCTCATTCATGGTCCTCAGCGCGGCTCCCCATCTTGTTCCTGGTCCCCAGCATGGCTCCCCATCTTGTTCCTGGTCCCCAGCATGGCTCCCCATCTTGTTCCTGGTCCCCAGCATGGCTCCCCATCTTGTTCCTGGTCCCCAGCATGGCTCCCCATCTTGTTCCTGGTCCCCAGCATGGCTCCCCATCTTGTTCCTGGTCCCCAGCATGGCTCCCCATCTTGTTCCTGGTCCCCAGCATGGCTCCCCATCTTGTTCCTGGTCCCCAGCATGGCTCCCCATCTTGTTCCTGGTCCCCAGCATGGCTCATCATCTTGTTCCTGGTCCCCAGCATGGCTCCCCATCCCGTTCCTGGTTACCAGCATGGCTCCCCATCTTGTTCCTGGTCCCCAGCATGGCTCCCCATCTTGTTCCTGGTCCCCAGCATGGCTCCCCATCTTGTTCCTGGTCCCCAGCATGGCTCATCATCTTGTTCCTGGTCCCCAGCATGGCTCCCCATCCCGTCCCTGGTCCCCAGCATGGCTCCCCATCCCGTCCCTGGTCCCCAGCATGGCTCCCCATCCCGTCCCTGGTCCCCAGTATGGCTCCCCATCCCGTCCCTGGTCCCCAGCATGGCTCCCCATCCCGTCCCTGGTCCCCAGCATGGCTCCCCATCCCGTCCCTGGTCCCCAGTATGGCTCCCCATCCCGTCCCTGGTCCCCAGCATGGCTCCCCATCCCGTCCCTGGTCCCCAGCATGGCTCCCCATCCCGTCCCTGGTCCCCAGCATGGCTCCCCATCCCGTCCCTGGTCCCCAGCATGGCTCCCCGTCCCTGGTCCCCAGTATGGCTCCCCATCCCGTTCCTGGTCCCCAGCATGGCTCATCATCTTGTTCCTGGTCCCCAGCATGGCTCCCCATCCCGTTCCTGGTCCCCAGCATGGCTCATCTCATTTCTTGCACCCATCATTACTTAGTTTCATTTCTGGTCCCCACCATGGTTCTTACACTTTCTAATTTCAAGCACTGACCCACATCTCATTCATGGTCCTCAGCGCGGCTCCCGATCTCATTTCTGATCCCCAGCTTGGTTCCTACACTTGCTAATTTTTTAACATAGGTCCCACTCCTGGTTCTCTGCAGGGCTCCACTCTGTCTTGTCCCAGTCCTGGCTCCATATCTAATTTATTGTCCCCAATATGGTTCCCTTATTACTTTATAGTTTCCAACATCCTCAACCTCTCCTTCCTGAACCCCAGTATGGCTTCTCCTACTTTAGAAGCTCCACTGATGAGTCTCTCCCTCGATGGCATTTTCGAATCTCCAACCAGATCTCCCCCCCCCCCCCCCCCCCCCCAAAAAAATAAAAATCTCATTCCATGTCTCCGGATGGGCGAGGTGTTTGGGATTATATCAAGGGCTGTGATTACATTAAACAAGGAGGGAGTCTTATGATCTACCAGCAGAATAGTGAGTACAGCTCTGGGGTATAATACAGGATATAACTCAGGATCAGTACAGGATAAGTAATGTAATGTATGTACACAGTGATCTCACCAGCAGAATAGTGAGTACAGCTCTGGGATATAATACAGGATATAACTCAGGATCAGTACAGGATAAGTAATGTAATGTATGTACACAGTGACCTCACCAGCAGAATAGTGAGTACAGATCTGGAGTATAATACAGGATATAACTCAGGATCAGTACAGGATAAGTAATGTAATGTATGTACACAGTGACCTCACCAGCAGAATAGTGAGTACAGCTCTGGGGTATAATACAGGATATAACTCAGGATCAGTACAGGATAAGTAATGTAATGTATGTACACAGTGACCTCACCAGCAGAATAGTGAGTACAGCTCTGGGATATAATACAGGATATAACACAGGATCAGTACAGGATAAGTAATGTAATGTATGTACACAGTGACCTCACCAGCAGAATAGTGAGTACAGCTCTGGGATATAATACAGGATATAACTCAGGATCAGTACAGGATAAGTAATGTAATGTATGTACACAGTGACCTCACCAGCAGAATAGTGAGTACAGATCTGGAGTATAATACAGGATATAACTCAGGATCAGTACAGGATAAGTAATGTAATGTATGTACACAGTGACCTCACCAGCAGAATAGTGAGTACAGCTCTGGGGTATAATACAGGATATAACTCAGGATCAGTACAGGATAAGTAATGTAATGTATGTACACAGTGACCTCACCAGCAGAATAGTGAGTACAGCTCTGGGATATAATACAGGATATAACACAGGATCAGTACAGGATAAGTAATGTAATGTATGTACACAGTGACCTCACCAGCAGAATAGTGAGTACAGCTCTGGAGTATAATACATTCTGATTTCTTTCTATAGGTTGTAGGCCTGTGACTGGAGAGGTGACGCACTGGAAGGAATGCTGAGTAGTTTTCTGATAAGCTCAATCGTTCCATACTCTGTTACTCCGTCCTCTTACTTCATCTTACATAGTTCATAAGGTTGAAAAAAAGACCGGAGTCCATAAAGTTCATCCTATATCTCTAATGAGTCTCTGATGAGTTGATTCAGAGGAAGGAAAAAAACCCTCATACTAGAGGTAAAAACTCCTTCCCGACTCCAAATATCAGAATAAATCCCTGGATCAACGTTCTGTCCTTATAAATCTATTATACATAACCTGTAATGTTATTATTCTCCAAAAATGCATCGAGACCCCTTTTAAATTCTTTTACAGAGTTCACCATGACACCTCCTCCTCCTACAGGAGAGAATTCCACAGTCTCACTGCTCTTACAGTAAAGAACCCCGTCTGTGCTGGTGTAGAAACCTTCTTTCCTCTAGATGTAGAGGAACCTGCTTATGTGCGACTACAATATTCCAGGAGGAAAAAACAGTAAGGCAATGTTTCCCAACCAGGGTGCCTCCAGCTGTTGCAAAACTACAACTCCCAGCATGCCCGGACAGCCTTCGTGGAAAAAACACATAGTAAGGCAATGTTTCCCAACCAGGGTGCCTCCAGCTGTTGCAAAACTACAACTCCCAGCATGCCCGGACAGCCTTCGTGGAAAAAACACATAGTAAGGCAATGTTTCCCAACCAGGGTGCCTCCAGCTGTTGCAAAACTACAACTCCCAGCATGCCCGGACAGCCTTCGTGGAAAAAACACATAGTAAGGCAATGTTTCCCAACCAGAGTGCCTCCAGCTGTTGCAAAACTACAACTCCCTGCATGCCCGGACAGCCTTTGTGGAAAAAACACATAGTAAGGCAATGTTTCCCAACCAGGGTGCCTCCAGCTGTTGCAAAACTACAACTCCCAGCATGCCCGGACAGCCTTTGTGGAAAAAACACATAGTAAGGCAATGTTTCCCAACCAGGGTGCCTCCAGCTGTTGCAAAACTACAACTCCCAGCATGCCCGGACAGCCTTTGTGGAAAAAACACATAGTAAGGCAATGTTTCCCAACCAAGGTGCCTCCAGCTGTTGCAAAACTACAACTCCCAGCATGCCTGGACAGCCTTTGTGGAAAAAACACATAGTAAGGCAATGTTTCCCAACCATGGTGCCTCCAGCTGTTGCAAAACTACAACTCCCAGCATGCCCGGACAGCCTTTGTGGAAAAAACACATAGTAAGGCAATGTTTCCCAAACAGGGTGCCTCCAGCTGTTGCAAAACTACAACTCCCAGCATGCCCGGACAGCCTTTGTGGAAAAAACCCATAGTAAGGCAATGTTTCCCAACCAGGGTGCCTCCAGCTGTTGCAAAACTACAACTCCCAGCATGCCCGGACAGCCGAAGGCTGTCCGGGCATGCTGGGAGTTGTAGTTTTGCAACAGCTGGAGGCACCCTGGTTGGGAAACACTGTTGTAGGGATTAGATGCATAAGCTGTATAACAGGTCCACTGCTTATAGTACTCCAGCTGTTGTGCAACTACAACTCCCAGAATGCCCTGATGGCCGCAGACTATAATCCTGTATAGACAGGCATGTTCCTATTCACTGACAGCAAGAAAACCTCTTATATCAAACAAACTTTCCATCAGATGATGTCTCAGCCTCAGGAGGACAAAGGTCGGAGATGGGAGCAGAATATTAACATTTGGGATTTTTTTTAGGAATGATCTCACCCCCTCCTATATATAGTGCCGGAGATAGTGGCTCAGCCTCTGAAGATAACAAGGCGGCTGACGGTCTTAGCGCCTTACTCAGTATCACACGTTGTAATGTCAGACCGGGAGTTTTTAAATGACATTTAAACTTTTTGATCTTATTCAGAGCCGGTGTCAACTTAAAGGGGTACTCCGGAGGAAATATAAATGTTTGCAAATCGACTGGTGCCAGAAAACTCTTACTTTACTTCTTTACTTCCATATAAAAATCTTAATCCTTCCAGTACTTATCAGCTGCTGTATACTACAGAGGAAGTTGTGTAGTTCTTTCCAGTCTGATCACAGTGCTCTCTGCTGACACCTCTGTCCATGTCAGGAACTGTCCGGAGCAGGAAAGGTTTGCTATGGAGATTTGGACAGTTCCTGACATGGACAGAGGTGGCAGCAGAGAGCACTGTGGTCAGACAATATGGTCAAAGATATGGATCAGCTCACCATGAAATCCAAGGGTCCGTATATCCAGCACAACCGTTCCTCGTGGAAGCTCGGATGTAGAGATGAGTGAATTTACAGTCAATTCGATTCGTCACGAACTTCTCGGCTCGGCAGTTGATGTTTTTTCCTGCATAAATTAGTTCAGCTTTCCGATGCTCCCGTGGGCTGGAAAAGGGGGATACAGTCCTAGGAGACTCTTTCCTAGGAATGTATCCACCTTTTCCAGCCCACCGGAGCAACGGAAAGCTGAACTAATTTACGCAGGATAAGTCATCAACTGCCGAGCCGAGAAGTTCGTGACGAATCAAATTAACTGTAAGTCCGCTCATCTCTACTCGGATGCAAACACTGAGGCTGGAAATGAAAGTAAACTTCCGGCTCCCAACATGGGTAAAATCCAATTTTATTCCAACGATGATTAAAATCCAAGTGCAGCATAACCAAAAATACAGTAAAAACACACAAACAAAACCCACCGACGCGTTTCGACTTTCTAAACACACAAACTAAATGCACCGACGTGTTTCGACTTGCTAACGAGTCTTAGTCATGGTACTGTTATATGACAAAATCCAGCAATATATACGTACCCATCACCCTTCATGACATCATCCACATTCAGACACGCCCACCTACGGGCGTTCCCAAAACGGATTACGATCCAAGGAGTATGGAACATGGATAATACATGAAAGAATAGCATTATAGTATGCGGAGTATAAAAGCATAAATCCATGTTCAAATAACCAATACATATGCTAGCCGAAACGCGTCGGTGCGTTTTGTTTGTGTGTTTTTAATGTATTTTTTTTGTTATGCTGCACTTGGATTTTAATCATCGTTAGAATAAAATTGGATTTTACTTGTGTTGGGAGCCGGAAGTTTACTTTAATTTCCAGCACTGTGGTCAGACTGAGACCAAGACCCCATGTAAAAGATGGTGGGGGGTCCCAGTGCTCACATACCGCACAATTAGACAGTTGTTACCTATCCTCGTACAGGGAATAAGTGTCTGATAGGTTCAGTTCCCCGGAGTACCCCTTTATTTCCTCAACATTCACAAGGGGAGAGATTTATCAAAACCTTAAAAGGTGCTGAGCTGCCCACAGCAACCAATCAGATTTCTTCTTTCATTTTGCAGAGGCCTTGTTAAAAATGAAAGAAGCGATCTGATTGGTTGCTATGGGCAACTAGGCAATTTTTCCTCTGGACGAGTTTTGATAAATCTCCCCCAAGATTTTTCTTTGCTGTCAGTAAATGAACAGTAAGGTGGAGATTTATCATAACCGGTCAAGAGGGGCGGTGCAGTTGCCCACAGCAACCAATCAGATTTCTCCTTTCATTTTTAAAGAGGCCTCTGTAATAGGAAAGAAGCGATTTGATTGGTTGCTATGGGCAACTGCACCGCTCCTCCTCTACACAGGTTTTGATAAATCTCCCCCTTAATGTATCCGTCTAGTGAACAAAGTGGGGGCCACCACATCCCCTCCGTATATCTCTGTGGGAGAGCAGAAGATGGCCGAATGGCTCTACCATAGACATATATGGAGGGAGCTGGGAAGAGCCGGGGCCCCTCCTGGAGATCCCAGGGGTCCGACCGTTAGGACCCCTGCGGATAGGGGATAAGTCTTTCAGTATTTTTTAGGATGAGACATTTTCTTTAAATGGATCCGAGTTGCAATACCGCACACAACCAGATGTGGCGCTGTTTTTGGAAGAAAGTAACGCTGGGGGAGATTTATCAAAACCCGTCCAGAGCAAAAGTGGAAGAAAATCAGATCTCTTCTTTCATTTCTGAAAAGGCCTGTGAAAAATGAAAGCAGCGATCTGATTGGTTGCTATGGGCAACTCAGCAACTTTTCCTCTGGACGGGTTTTGATAAATCTCCCCCAGCGTTACTTTCTTCCAAAAACAGCGCCACATCTGGTTGTGTGCGGTATTGCAACTCGGATCCATTTAAAGAAAACGTCTCATCCTAAAAAATACTTAAAGACTTATCCCCTGTCCGCAGGGGTCCTAACGGTCGGACCCCTGGGATTTCCAGTACGGGCCCCGACTCTTCCCAGCTCCCTCCATATATGTCTATGGTAGAGCCATTCGGCCATCTTCTGCTCTCCCACAGAGATATATGGAGGGGATGTGGGGGGATGTGCGGGGGTCGTGACGCTGCATCCCCTGGTAGAACCAGGGTCCCATACAGGAGATCGCGGGGTTGGATACGTTTTTTAGTATGAGACATTTCCTTTAAGGTGAATGGAGCCAAGTTGCAATACCATATGGACCCCATTTTGGTAACCATAAAATACGAATTGGTCAGAAATCATGGTGGTAAATAGATGTACAGTGTGGTGGCTGCCTGAAAGCGACCACTGTGGGGTATGAGCCAACAGCTCTCTGGGCATGCTGGGAGTTGCAGTTCTGCCTCAAGGGGTAGACATGTTATCCACTGGGGACCCCCGCGATCTCAGCTGCGGCACCCCATCACATTCATGCCTATGGGAGGAGGGGTCACGTCTGTATACTAGCCCCAGGTGACCGTAACGCCACAGCGCCAGCGGCCGGACCCCTTAGTGATCAGACATGTTACCCCCTAACATATCTAGGGGCGGAATACCCCTTTAAGAGAGGAAAGGTTCGGACATGTTGGATTTAAATGTGTTCTATCCCGATGGCCTCCAAACTGTGGACCTCCAGCTGTTGCAAAACTACAACTCCCAGCATGCCCAGACAGCCGTTGGCTGTCTGGGCATGCTGGGAGTTGTAGTTTTGCTCGGCGAGGATTTATTGCTCAGCTCAAGTGAAGTTTTTTTTTTTTTAATAACGTCCTTGAAGTCACCCAGAAAGGCGAAACCTCCGATGATGTGGACGCAGCCTCAGTTTTTCCTTGGCCGCGGCGCTGATTCTGGAATATCCATAAAGATTACAAGTGGAAAATCAAGAGCGGCGGCTTCTCAGACTACACGACCTACAGCGGCCTCCATGTTATCATCACCGGTGGAGCGTGCGGCCCTGAGGTCATACATCACGGAGGGGGCAACCGGGCAAAGGTCAGGAACATAACCAAGACCAAAATAAAAAAAGGCAAAGGGGGGAGGGGGGGATTTATCAAAACCTGTCCAGAGGAAAAGTTGCCGAGTTGCCCAAAGCAACCAATCAGATCGCTTCTTTCAGTTTTGAAAAGGCCTCTGAAAAATGAAAGCAGCGATCTGATTGGTTGCTATGGGCAACTCAGCAACTTTTCCTCTGGACGGGTTTTGATAAGTCTTCCCCAAAGTTTTGGGATAAAACTGCATCCAATGGGTGGAACAGTACATGGTCAGCAAAGCATTATGGTCCATATAATTATAATAAGATTAACACTCGGGGTACAGGATGATAACACTTGGGGTACAGGATGATAACGCTTGGGGTACAGGATAATAACACTTGGGGTACAGGATGATGACACTTGGGGTAAAGGATGAGGACACTTGGGGTACAGGATGAGGACACTTGGGGTACAGGATAATAACACTTGGGGTACAGGATGATAACACTTGGGGTACAGGATGATAACACTTGGGGTACAGGATGGTGACACTTGGGGTACAGGATGATAACACTTGGGGTACAGGATGATAACACTCGGGGTACAGGATAATAACACTTGGGGTACAGGATGATAACACTTGGGGTACAGGATGATAACACTTGGGGTACAGGATGATAACGCTTGGGGTACAGGATGATAACACTCAGGGTACAGGACGATGACACTTGGGGTACAGGATGATAACACTCGGGGTACAGGATGATGACTCTTGGGGTACAGGATGATAATACTTGGGGTACAGGATAATGACACTTGGGGTACAGGATAGTAACACTTGGGGTACAGGATAATGACGCTCGGGGTACAGGATGATGACGCTCGGGGTACAGGATGATGACGCTTGGGGTACAGGATGATGACACTCGGGGTACAGGATGATGACACTCGGGGTACAGGATGATGACACTCGGGGTACAGGATGATAACACTCGGGGTACAGGATAATGACACTCGGGGTACAGGATAATGACACTCGGGGTACAGGATGATAACACTCGGAGTACAGGGTGATAACACTCGGGGTACAGGGTGATAACACTCGGGGTACAGGGTGATGACACTCGGGGTACAGGATGATAACACTCGGGGTACAGGGTGATGACACTCGGGGTACAGGATGATGACACTCGGGGTACAGGATGATAACACTCGGGGTACAGGATGATGACACTCGGGGTACAGGATGATGACACTCGGGGTACAGGGTGATGACACTCGGGGTACAGGGTGATGACACTTGGGGTACAGGATGATAACACCTGGGGTACAGGATGATGACACTCGGGGTACAGGATGATGACACTTGGGGTACAGGATGATGACACGGGGTACAGGATGATGACACTCGGGGTACAGGATGATAACACTCGGGGTACAGGATGATAACACTCGGGGTACAGGATGATGACACTCGGGGTACAGGATGATGACACTCGGGGTACAGGATGATAACACCTGGGGTACAGGATGATAACACTTGGGGTACAGGATAATAACACTTGGGGTACAGGATGATAACACTTGGGGTACAGGATGACGACACTCGGGGTACAGGATTATAACACTTGGGGTACAGGATGATGACACTTGGGGTACAGGATGATAACACTTGGGGTACAGGATGATGACACTTGGGGTACAGGATTATGACACTTGGGGTACAGCATAATAACACTTGGGGTACAGGATTATGACACTTGGGGTACAGGAAGATAACACTCAGGTACAGGATGATAACACTGGGGTACAGGATGATAACACTTGGGGTACAGGATGATGACACTTGGGGAACAGGGTGATAACACTTGGGGTACAGGATGATAACACTTGGGGTACAGGATGATGACAATTGGGGTACAGGATGATGACACTTGGGGTACAGGATGATGACACTTGGGGTACAGGATGATAACACTCGGGGTACAGGATGATGACACTTGGGGTACAGGATGATGACACGGGGTACAGGATGATGACACTTGGGGTACAGGATGATAACACTCGGGGTACAGGATGATAACACTCGGGGTACAGGATGATAACACTCGGGGTACAGGATGATGACACTCGGGGTACAGGATGATGACACTCGGGGTACAGGATGATAACACCTGGGGTACAGGATGATAACACTTGGGGTACAGGATAATAACACTTGGGGTACAGGATGATAACACTTGGGGTACAGGATGACGACACTCGGGGTACAGGATTATAACACTTGGGGTACAGGATGATGACACTTGGGGTACAGGATGATAACACTTGGGGTACAGGATGATGACACTTGGGGTACAGGATTATGACACTTGGGGTACAGCATAATAACACTTGGGGTACAGGATTATGACACTTGGGGTACAGGAAGATAACACTCAGGTACAGGATGATAACACTGGGGTACAGGATGATAACACTTGGGGTACAGGATGATGACACTTGGGGAACAGGGTGATAACACTTGGGGTACAGGATGATAACACTTGGGGTACAGGATGATGACAATTGGGGTACAGGATGATGACACTTGGGGTACAGGATGATGACACTTGGGATACAGGATGATAACACTCGGGGTACAGGATGATAACACTCGGGGTACAGGATGATGACACTTGGGGTACAGGATGATGACACGGGGTACAGGATGATGACACTTGGGGTACAGGATGATAACACTTGGGGTACAGGATGATAACACCTGGGGTACAGGATGATAACACCTGGGGTACAGGATGATAACACTCGGGGTACAGGATGATGACACTTGGGGTACAGGATTATGACACTTGGGGTACAGCATAATAACACTTGGGGTACAGGATTATGACACTTGGGGTACAGGAAGATAACACTCAGGTACAGGATGATAACACTGGGGTACAGGATGATAACACTTGGGGTACAGGATGATGACACTTGGGGAACAGGGTGATAACACTTGGGGTACAGGATGATAACACTTGGGGTACAGGATGATGACACTTGGGGTACAGGATGATGACACTTGGGGTACAGGATGATGACACTTGGGGTACAGGATGATAACACTCGGGGTACAGGATGATAACACTCGGGGTACAGGATGATGACACTTGGGGTACAGGATGATGACACGGGGTACAGGATGATGACACTTGGGGTACAGGATGATAACACTCGGGGTACAGGATGATAACACTCGGGGTACAGGATGATAACACTCGGGGTACAGGATGATGACACTCGGGGTACAGGATGATGACACTCGGGGTACAGGATGATAACACCTGGGGTACAGGATGATAACACTTGGGGTACAGGATAATAACACTTGGGGTACAGGATGATAACACTTGGGGTACAGGATGACGACACTCGGGGTACAGGATTATAACACTTGGGGTACAGGATGATGACACTTGGGGTACAGGATGATAACACTTGGGGTACAGGATGATGACACTTGGGGTACAGGATTATGACACTTGGGGTACAGCATAATAACACTTGGGGTACAGGATTATGACACTTGGGGTACAGGAAGATAACACTCAGGTACAGGATGATAACACTGGGGTACAGGATGATAACACTTGGGGTACAGGATGATGACACTTGGGGAACAGGGTGATAACACTTGGGGTACAGGATGATAACACTTGGGGTACAGGATGATGACAATTGGGGTACAGGATGATGACACTTGGGGTACAGGATGATGACACTTGGGGTACAGGATGATGACACTTGGGATACAGGATGATAACACTCGGGGTACAGGATGATAACACTCGGGGTACAGGATGATGACACTTGGGGTACAGGATGATGACACGGGGTACAGGATGATGACACTTGGGGTACAGGATGATAACACTTGGGGTACAGGATGATAACACTCGGGGTACAGGATGATGACACTCGGGGTACAGGATGATGACACGGGGTACAGGATGATGACACTTGGGGTACAGGATGATAACACTTGGGGTACAGGATGATAACACCTGGGGTACAGGATGATAACACCTGGGGTACAGGATGATAACACTCGGGGTACAGGATGATAACACTCGGGGTACAGGATGATGACACTCGGGGTACAGGATGATAACACTTGGGGTACAGGATGACGACACTCGGGGTACAGGATTATAACACTTGGGGTACAGGATGATGACACTTGGGGTACAGGATGATGACACTTGGGGTACAGGATGATGACACTTGGGGTACAGGATTATGACACTTGGGGTACAGGATTATGACACTTGGGGTACAGGATGATAACACTTGGGGTACAGGAAGATAACACTCAGGTACAGGATGATGACACTTGGGGTACAGGATGATGACACTTGGGGAACAGGGTGATAACACTTGGGGTACAGGATGATAACACTTGGGGTACAGGAAGATAACACTTGGGGTACAGGATGATGACAATTGGGGTACAGGATGATGACACTTGGGGTACAGGATGATGACACTTGGGGTACAGGATGATGACACTCGGGGTACAGGATGATGACACTCGGGGTACAGGATGATGACACTCGGGGTACAGGATGATGACACTCGGGATACAGGATGATGACACTCGGGGTACAGGATGATGACACTCGGGTTACAGGATGATGACACTCGGGGTACAGGATGATGACACTCGGGGTACAGGATTATGACACTTGGGGTACAGTATAATAACACTTGGGGTACAGGATTATGACACTTGGGGTACAGGATGATAACACTTGGGGTACAGGAAGATAACACTCGGGGTACAGGATGATAACACTTGGGGTACAGGATGATGACACTTGGGGAACAGGTCGGGGTACAGGATGATAACACTTGGGGTACAGGATGATGACACTTGGGGAACAGGGTGATAACACTTGGGGTACAGGATGATGACAATTGGGGTACAGGATAATGACACGGGGTACAGGATGATGACACTTGGGGTACAGGATGATAACACTTGGGGTACAGGATGATAACACTCGGGGTACAGGATGATAACACTCGGGGTACAGGATGATGACACTCGGGGTACAGGATGATGACACTCGGGGTACAGGATAATGACACGGGGTACAGGATGATGACACTTGGGGTACAGGATGATAACACCTGGGGTACAGGATGATAACACTCGGGGTACAGGATGATAACACTCGGGGTACAGGATGATAACACTCGGGGTACAGGATGATGACACTCGGGGTACAGGATGATGACACTCGGGGTACAGGATGATAACACCTGGGGTACAGGATGATAACACTTGGGGTACAGGATAATAACACTTGGGGTACAGGATGATAACACTTTGGGAACAGGGTGATAACACTTGGGGTACAGGATGATAACACTTGGGGTACAGGATGATGACACTTGGGGAACAGGGTGATAACACTTGGGGTACAGGGTGATAACACTTGGGGTACAGGATGATGACAATTGGGGTACAGGATGATGACAATTGGGGTACAGGATGATGACACTCGGGGTACAGGATGATGACACTCGGGATACAGGATGATGACACTCGGGATACAGGATGATAACACTCGGGGTACAGGATGATAACACTCGGGGTACAGGATGATGACACTCGGGTTACAGGATGATGACACTCGGGGTACAGGATGATGACACTCGGGGTACAGGATGATGACACTCGGGGTACAGGATGATGACACTCGGGGTACAGGATGATGACACTTGGGGTACAGGATGATAACACTTGGGGTATAGGATGATGACACTTGGGTTACTTGATAACACTTGGGGTACAGAATGATAACACTTGGGGTACAGAATGATAACACTTGGGGTACAGGATGATGACACTTGGGGTACAGGATGATAACACTTGGAGTACAGGATGATGACACTTGGAGTACAGGATGACAACACTTGGGGTACAGGATGATGACACTTGGAGTACAGGATGATGACACTTGGGGTACAGGATGATGACACTTGGGGTACAGGATGATGACACTTGGGGTACAGGATGATGACACTCGGGGTACAGGATGATGACACTCGGGGTACAGGATGATGACACTCGGGGTACAGGATGATAACACTCGGGGTACAGGATGATAACACTTGGGGTACAGGATGATGACACTTGGGGTACAGGATGATAACACTTGGGGTATAGGATAATAACACTTGGGGTACAGGATGATAACACTTGGGGTACAGGATGATGACACTTGGGGTACAGTATGATGACACTCGGGGTACAGGATAATAACACTTGGGGTACAGGATGATGACACTTGGGGTACAGGATGATGACACTTGGGGTACAGGATGATGACACTTGGGGTACAGGATGATAACACTTGGGGTACAGGATGATGACACTAGGGTTACTTGATAACACTTGGGGTACAGGATGATAACACTTGGAGTACAGAATGATGACACTTGGGGTACAGGATGATAACACTTGGGGTACAGGATGATGACACTCGGGGTACAGGATGATGACACTTGGAGTACAGGATGATAACACTTGGGGTACAGGATGATGACACTTGGGGTACAGGATGATGACACTCGGGGTACAGGATAATAACACTTGGGGTACAGCATGACGACACTTGGGATACAGGATGATGACACTTGGGGTACAGGATGATAACACTTGGGGTACAGGATGATAACACTTGGGGTACAGAATGATGACAATTGGGGTACAGGATAATAACACTTGGGGTACAGGATAATAACACTTGGGGTACAGGATGATGACACTTGGGGTACAGGATGATAACATTTGGGGTACAGGATGATGACACTCGGGGTACAGGATGATAACACTCGGGGTACAGGATGATGACACTCGGGGTACAGGATGATGACACTCGGGGTACAGGATGATGACACTCGGGGTACAGGATGATGACACTCGGGGTACAGGATGATAACACTCGGGGTACAGGATGATGACACTCGGGGTACCGGATGATGACACTCGGGGTACCGGATGATGACACTCGGGGTACAGGATGATGACACTCGGGGTACAGGATGATGACACTCGGGGTACAGGATGATGATACTTGGGGTACAATGTTTTATAGCTGACCATTCGGCTCTCTGACTCAAACACACTAAAATAACTTATTTTATTAATGTTTTTCCAGATCAAAGCTGTAGAAATTCCTTCTGGAATCACCTTGTAATTTCCATTTGTACAAAACCCCATTTCCAGCACAGATCTATAAATATAAATTATTCTTCAGACAAAGGGGAAAGATCTTACTGAGCTGTGGACGAGGTTTTATGACAGAAAGTACAAACCAGCCAGAGGACTGTCGAATGATACAGATTATACTGACTGGGAACAACCAACATCTTCTGCCACACTCTGTGCTGAAGGAAATCTATCAGCAGGGTCTCCTATAGTATCCAGCATGTATCCGTTTATAGAGCTCCTGAAAATTATCTCTCTCTTGTTTTTATGTCTCTGTCGCAGAGTTTTTGGGAAAAAAAAAAAAAACACATTAATAGCAAAATGGTAAATGAGGTTCTTATTGTGCGCTCAAGTGCAAGGGCTACTTGAGCTGCCGGGCAGGTGTAGCAGTGAACTTAGGGCAGTGTTTTCCAACCAGGGTGTATCCAGCTGTTGCAAAAGTCTGTCCAGGCATCATGGGAATTGTTGTTCTCCAACAGCTGAAGGCACCCGGGTTGGTAAACACTGACTTAGGGGCTAGGAAATGCCCCCAGTGCACCTAAGAACCTAAGAACCTAATATTATTACTGCGGTTTAAAAAAAATAAATAAAAAGGTGAAACGGAGAATAAAAAAAATTAAAGGTCACAAGCTCTATTAGCGGGTTATATGCAGGTTACTATGGGCAAACCCTGCTGATCCATCACAGGGTGCAAACACAAGGAAAACAAGGTTACAGGAGGTAAAGAGAGAAGTCATGGAGAGTGGAGAATTGGATGAAGGTGATATCACTGAGCAGTTACAGATCTGCAAGAAATTGCTGAATTATATAGAATTTACACAGATAAAACCCAAATGGGAACAAGCACTAATACAAGAAAAACAAGGTTACAGTAGGTAACAAGAAGAATCATGGAGAGTGGAGAATTGGATGAAGGTGATATCACTGAGCAATTACAGATCTATAAGAAATAGCTGAATGAAAAAAGATTTACATAGAGAAAAGCCAAATGGGAACAAGCACTAAAACAAGGAAAACAAGGTAACAGGGGGTAAAGAGAAGAGAATAAATGGAGAGTGAAGGATTGGATGAATGTGATATCACTGAACAGTTACAGATCTGTTAGAAATAGCTGAATGATAAAGGATTTACATAGAAAAAAGCCAAATGTGAACAAGCAGTAATACAAGGAAATCAAGGTAACAGGGGGTGAAGAGAAGAGAATCAATGGAGAGTGGAGGATTGGATGAATGTGATATCACTGAGCAGTCACAGATGCACATGGGCCGAGGAGATGATGCCCAAACTTCTCTCTGGGGTTGTTCTTAGGAAACATATAAAGATGATACATAAAGAAAACAATTTCCCCATCAGGGTGAGGGAAGATGGTGGTCATCCTCTGAGCAGTGAGATTGGAGGATAAGGGTGCGTTCACACTACGGAATTCTCGCGGCTGAATTCCGCGGGCAGAGATTCCGCCTGGCGGACGCCACCGGAGATACTTCGGCGCTAGGGCTGTGGGGCACTGAGCCATCACCATTGACGGCTATGCAGTGCTCGCGGATTCCGCACAAAGAATGAACATGTTCTTTCTTTGCGTGGAACACTTTCAGCGGCAGAAATGTCCGCTGCTGAAATTCTGCGGTGTGAACGGGTCTCGCGGAAACATGTTCACACTAATGTTAAAGTTCACACCGCGGAATTGCGCCCGCGGAATTGCCCCCAGAAATTCCGCGGCAATTCCGTAGTGTGAATGTACCATAATGCATGTCGTCAGGGCATGCTGGGAGTTGTAGTTCTGCAACAGTTGCAAAGCCCCAGGTTGGAAACACTGTTATACAGGATTATATTGCTTCTGTATTAACCCTCTCCATGCTTAGGGATTCCCATGATGCTGTGTGGTTTGTAAACCCCCCCCCCCCCCCTTCTTCTGGAAAACTCTACTCCAGAGCAAAATTCCAGAAGTCATTGTTATCCGCCGCCCTCTCTCTCGCTGCTTTAGGAGATGATCCAGGGATTGATCAGGAGCTATTTTTGGCGTCTGATTTCAGACATGTTCTTCTCCATCAATCATCACCCCGGGAAAAGGTCTTTCTAGGGAATTTAAGGAGTCCAGGACTCTGCGGAAACCTTACAGACCCTGAGACATCTCCAGAGGACTGGTGTGCGGAGCAGGTGAGGAGTGCTCCTGTGCATGGGGGACCTGTGTCTATATATCATTCTGCATTATTAGGGGGATTCACATGCCGCAGATTTTATGTTTATATATCGGTCCTGAGCGCATGGATTTCTGCAGACTACATTCAGAATGGGATCATTACAGAACATATTCCTAGTCTTGGATTCATGTTGCAATTTCTTTTTATTTTATTTGTTTTATTTATTTATTATTATTTTTATTTAAAAAACAAATTATTTATTTGCTAAACTATTATTAATTATTATTATATAAATGATTATTTATTTGTTAAATCATTATTATAAATTTTATTATTAATAAATATTCATTTGCAAAGCCATAATCATTATTATTATGTTATAAATAAGTATTTATTTGATAAACAATTATTATTTGCTAGATTATCATTATTATGATTTTTTTTATTAATTATTATTATTTGTTTGCTAAACCATTATTATTATTTTTTCTTTATAACACCAAAAAGAGAACCATACCACAGAATAAACAGCAAGGTAATAGAATATACAAAATCAGCTTTATTGATACAATTTAGTGATAAAAAAAAAAAAATTTGATATTAAAATTGAAAAAAAGAATAAATAGGCACTGGTGGACATACAAAGATATAGGACAATGGTAGGACACAAATACATCAAAATATGCAAATATAAGGAATAAATGCCACAATAGCTGGTAGGATACAAGGGTGATGCCTGCCAAAAATATGCAATAAAGGGTGCCAAACCATATGCAGGTGTAGGTATGGTTTGGGGTATGGGGTTCAGGTGTAGGTATGGTTTGGCACCCTTTATTGCATATTTTTGGCAGGCATCACCCTTGTATCCTACCAGCTATTGTGGCATTTATTCCTTATATTTGCATATTTTGATGTATTTGTGTCCTACCATTGTCCTATATCTTTGTATGTCCACCAGTGCCTATTTATTCATTTTTTCAATTTTAATATCAAATTTTTTTTTTTTATCACTAAATTGTATCAATAAAGCTGATTTTGTATATTCTATTACCTTGCTGTTTATTCTGTGGTATGGTTCTCTTTTTGGTGTTATAATTACAATCACATACCTTTACCTACTATATATGTAGGGTTATATTTACCTTTGGTGACTTATTTTTTCTTTGCTAAACTACTTTATTTATTAATGATTATTTGCTTGCTAAACCATTATTATTATTATTATTATGTTATTTATTCCTGATTATTTGCTAAACCATTATTATTATTTTATTTATTAATGATTATTTGCTAAACCATTATTATTATTTTATTTATTAATGATTATTTGCTAAACCATTATTATTATTTTATTTATTAATGATTATTTGCTAAACCATTATTATTATTATTATGTTATTTATTCCTGATTATTTATTTGCTAAACCATTATTATTATTTTATTAATTAATGATTATTTCTTTGCTAAACCTTTACAATTATTATTTTTATTATTATTTCTTTGCTAAACTATTATTTTATTTATTCATGATTATTTATTTGCTTAACCATTATTATTATTATTGATTATTTATTTGCCAAACCATTATTATCCGGGCATGCTGGGAGTTGTAGTTTTATATGAACTATATTATGTAGCGATGATGCTGATAAGTTGGTCCACAGCAACAATTGTATTTACTTCTCAGCTGATGGAATCTCATTGTAAATAAGTCTTCGCATTCTCTGTCTGGGCATGCGGGAAATATGGGCATGCTGGGAGTTGTAGTTTTGCAACCAGCTAGAGGTCCGCAGTTTGGAGAGCACCGCTCTAATGCATGCTGATGGGTTCCAATGGCAACTAGATACATAACAATGGCCATCAAGTTGGTCACAGATTGCCTAATAATATTCCCTATCAGTGTAAGGATCGCAGCAGCTTCAAGCAATGATAATAATAATAATAATAATAAATATATATATATAAAAAGTTTTGCACAGTTTAATAAAATGTAAAGAAAATACATATAAATAAATAAGTCACTTTTTACTAAAAATAAATTTAATTATAGAGGAACTCCGATACAGAACATCTTATCCCCTTCCCACAGGATAAGGGATAAGTGGGGACACTTATCCCCTAAAATAATAAAAATAAAGAAAAATAATTGTCCAGGGTGAAAAAAAAAAAAAAGTAAAATAAAGTAAAATCTTAATTTAAGAAAACTCAAACCATGTATAGAAAAAAATATAACGAATAACGAAAAAATAACAAAAAATATTAATGAACGATTATGTGATTCGCTGTTCTACACCAAATCACATGATCGTTCATTAATATTTTTTTATTTTTATTTTTTCGTTATATTTTCAGTCCTATGAGTGTTTACGGTACAAATAAGATGCCCATTTATTTTTTCTTGCTCCGGGCCCCTGTGTTTGACAGTGTATGTAGGACTGGGGAGTGGGTTGGTTGGGGGGAGGAATACTTTATATTTTTTGGATATGAGGATATGTTTCTTCTTTTCTGTAATAAAAAATTATATAAAAAAAAAAAAAAAAAAAAAAAAAAAAAAGGATGACCATTTTTTGGCTTTAAATATACCAAAAAGAAATGGAGGCATTTTGATGGTATTTTAGTGTTTTTCTTTTATCTTCAACCAAAAAAAAGGCATTATTTTGAACCAAAAATAAATAAATAGATAAATAAATGAAATAGATAAATAAAAAAAATAAAAATAAAAAAAGGGCAGTTTTTAA
This sequence comes from Hyla sarda, assembly GCF_029499605.1. Taxonomy (NCBI): domain Eukaryota; kingdom Metazoa; phylum Chordata; class Amphibia; order Anura; family Hylidae; genus Hyla; species Hyla sarda. The sequence goes on from NC_079194.1 coordinate 294,259,027, forward strand.
ACTTTTTTTTTTTTTTTAACTGGATAGGGGATAATAAGTTGATTGGTGGGGGTCCAACCACTGGGACACCCACCTCATATGTCCATGTTATCGGGACCAGTGGGGATCCCAGGATCAGCTTGGTATCCCTAGTGGTACCAAAAGCTGTGGCCCAAAAAAAGTTTATTTTTGTATTTGGACCAAATACATAAAGGTGCGTTCACACGGGCTTCTGTCCCCGTTTTTTTTTATCCCCGTTTCGGTTCCGTTTTTGCAGGCTGTAAACGGATTAAAAATCTGTTTAAAAAATCCTATTCATGTCAATGGGATCTTTTTACAATCCGTTTACGCCCGTCTGCACCCGTCTGCGCTCATTTCTGTTTTTTTGACGGGAGAAAAAACGGCACATGCAGTATTTTTTCTTCCGGCAAAAAAACGGATACAGTAAATTTAACATTGAAGTCTATGAAAAACGGATGAGCCTTTAATGTCATCCGTTTGCATCCATTTTTACTTCTGAGCATGTTCCGAACAAAAAAAAAATTTATTTTTGGTTTATTAACTGAACAATAACGGATCCAAATGGACAACATCTGTTTGCATCCGTTATTGTCCGCTTTTTTTTTTTAAAGTCTGTTTTTATTTATGATGGGAGAAGAACGGCCGGGGTCTAGACGGGCCGTGTGAACGCAGCCTAAAATGACATACCAAAATAAGGACATATATTGGCGCATAAACGGACGACGTATCACACAACAATCCTCTCTGTATCCCTTATCCCAGTATTCTAGGAAAAATGCCGAATCTGGGCGGAGGCGCCAAATGCGGAGCCTGTAGTAAGACGGTTTACCACGCCGAGGAGATCCAGTGCAACGGGCGCAGCTTCCACAAACCCTGCTTCATCTGCAGTAAGTCAAGAACCAGACGCTGATTTTTTTTATTTAGATTTTTTTGCACACTTACCGGATATTTTGTATACATTTCTATAGCGCAAATATTAGTTAAATAAATAGATTAATTTTTGTGGACTTTTTGGTATTCATATTTTTACTATATATTTATTTATTTTTTTACGTTTCATTAATGAATGGTTCCCCAGCAAAACTACGACTCCCAGCATGCCCGGGCAGCTGTTGGCTGTCTGGGCATGCTGGGAGTTGTAGTTTTGCAACAGCTGGAGGCATCCTGGTTGGGAAACATTGGTCTACAGTGTTGGTGGCATTTTCCTCTGCACTGTCTATTGGAGTCAGGGGTAGTCTGAAATCCATCTCCTGTTTCATCAAATGATCAGACTTCTGAGTCCCTCCTCCATACTTTACACTGCAGCTCTGTCCCTCCCTTATACTTTACACTGCGGCTCTGTCCTCCCTTATACTTTACACTACAGCTCTGTCCCTCCCTTATACTTTACACTGCAGCTCTGTCCTCCCTTATACTTTACACTGCGGCTCTGTCCTCCCTTATACTTTACACTACAGCTCTGTCCCTCCTCCATACTTTACACTGCAGCTCTGTCCCTCCCTTATACTTTACACTACAGCTCTGTCCCTCCTCCATACTTTACACTGCAGCTCTGTCCCTCCCTTATACTTTACACTACAGCTCTGTCCCTCCCTTATACTTTACACTGCAGCTCTGTCCCTCCCTTATACTTTACACTACAGCTCTGTCCCTCCCTTATACTTTACACTACGGCTCTGTCCCTCCCTTATACTTTACACTGCAGCTCTGTCCCTCCCTTATACTTTACACTCCAGCTCTGTCCTCCCTTATACTTTACACTGCAGCTCTGTCCTCCCTTATACTTTACACTGCGGCTCTGTCCTCCCTTATACTTTACACTACGGCTCTGTCCCTCCCTTATACTTTACACTGCAGCTCTGTCCCTCCCTTATACTTTACACTCCGGCTCTGTCCTCCCTTATACTTTACACTACGGCTCTGTCCCTCCCTTATACTTTACGCTGCGGCTCTGTCCCTCCCTTATACTTTACACTGCAGCTCTGTCCTCCCTTATGGTTTACATTGCAGCTCTGTCCTCCCTTATACTTTACACTGCAGCTCTGTCCTCCCTTATACTTTACACTGCAGCTCTGTCCTCCCTTATACTTTACACTCCAGCTCTGTCCTCCCTTATACTTTACACTCCAGCTCTGTCCCTCCCTTATACTTTACACTCCGGCTCTGTCCTCCCTTATGCTTTACACTGCGGCTCTGTCCTCCCTTATGCTTTACACTGCGGCTCTGTCCTCCCTTATGCTTTACACTGCGGCTCTGTCCCTCCCTTATACTTTACACTACGGCTCTGTCCTCCCTTATACTTTACACTGCGGCTCTGTCCTCCCTTATACTTTACACTGCGGCTCTGTCCTCCCTTATACTTTACACTCCAGCTCTGTCCCTCCCTTATACTTTACACTGCAGCTCTGTCCTCCCTTATACTTTACACTCCAGCTCTGTCCTCCCTTATACTTTACACTGCAGCTCTGTCCTCCCTTATACTTTACACTGCAGCTCTGTCCTCCCTTATACTTTACACTGCAGCTCTGTCCTCCCTTATACTTTACACTGCAGCTCTGTCCCTCCCTTATACTTTACACTCCAGCTCTGTCCTCCCTTATACTTTACACTACAGCTCTGTCCCTCCCTTATACTTTACGCTGCGGCTCTGTCCCTCCCTTATACTTTACACTGCAGCTCTGTCCTCCCTTATGGTTTACATTGCAGCTCTGTCCTCCCTTATACTTTACACTGCAGCTCTGTCCTCCCTTATACTTTACACTGCAGCTCTGTCCTCCCTTATACTTTACACTCCAGCTCTGTCCTCCCTTATACTTTACACTCCGGCTCTGTCCCTCCCTTATACTTTACACTCCGGCTCTGTCCTCCCTTATGCTTTACACTGCGGCTCTGTCCTCCCTTATGCTTTACACTGCGGCTCTGTCCTCCCTTATGCTTTACACTGCGGCTCTGTCCCTCCCTTATACTTTACACTACGGCTCTGTCCTCCCTTATACTTTACACTGCGGCTCTGTCCTCCCTTATACTTTACACTGCGGCTCTGTCCTCCCTTATACTTTACACTGCGGCTCTGTCCCTCCCTTATACTTTACACTGCAGCTCTGTCCTCCCTTATACTTTACACTCCAGCTCTGTCCTCCCTTATACTTTACACTGCATCTCTGTCCCTCCCTTATACTTTACACTCCAGCTCTGTCCTCCCTTATACTTTACACTGCAGCTCTGTCCTCCCTTATATTTTACACTGCAGCTCTGTCCTCCCTTATACTTTACACTGCAGCTCTGTCCCTCCCTTATACTTTAAACTGCAGCTCTGTCCTCCCTTATACTTTAAACTACGGCTCTGTCCTCCCTTATACTTTACACTGCAGCTCTGTCCCTCCCTTATACTTTACACTGCAGCTCTGTCCTCCCTTATACTTTACACTGCGGCTTTGTCCCTCCCTTATACTTTACACTGCGGCTTTGTCCCTCCCTTATACTTTACACTGCGGCTCTGCCCTCCCTTATACTTTACACTCCGGCTCTGTCCTCCCTTATACTTTACACTTCGGCTCTGTCCTCCCTTATACTTTACACTGCGGCTCTGTCCTCCCTTATACTTTACACTGCAGCTCTGTCCTCCCTTATACTTTACACTGCAGCTCTGTCCTCCCTTATACTTTACACTACAGCTCTGTCCTCCCTTATACTTTACACTGCAGCTCTGTCCTCCCTTATACTTTACACTGCAGCTCTGTCCTCCCTTATGGTTTACATTGCAGCTCTGTCCTCCCTTATACTTTACACTGCAGCTCTGTCCTCCCTTATACTTTACACTGCAGCTCTGTCCTCCCTTATACTTTACACTCCAGCTCTGTCCCTCCCTTATACTTTACACTGCAGCTCTGTCCTCCCTTATGGTTTACATTGCAGCTCTGTCCTCCCTTATACTTTACACTGCAGCTCTGTCCTCCCTTATACTTTACACTGCAGCTCTGTCCTCCCTTATACTTGACACTACAGCTCTGTCCCTCCCTTATGGTTTACATTGCAGCTCTGTCCCTCCCTTATGGTTTACATTGCAGCACAGCTCTGATCAGTGACTCCAGCTGATCTCCATCTCTCGTGTATCAGGGCTCTGTGACGGGTCACCGACACCTCCTGACAGTATCACTTCAGTGGGATCTCTCTCCATCTGTCACACTAAATTCTCCCAGACTTTTCTAAGAATAACCGGGATTTATCTGTCCCCCGGGGATTTGGCAGATCTCCCCCCGATCCCCTGTGGTGAGTCACAATGGACGCCATCACAGGAGCGGCCTGTCCTGGATTGTGAGATTACCGAGTGCCAGACCAGAGCTTATAGTCATATTTATATTGGGCTTCATGTGGTGCTCAAGGATGAAAGAAGGTCACAACTAGAGATGAGCAAACTTACAGTAAATTCGATTCGTCACAAACTTCTCGGCTCGGCAGTTGATGACTTATCCTGCATAAATTAGTTCAGCTTTCAGGTGCTCCGGTGGGCTGGAAAAGGTGCATACAGTCCTAGGAAAGAGTCTCTTAGGACTGTATCCACCTTTTCCAGCCCACGGGTGCATCGGAAAGCTGAACTAATTTATGCAGGGAAAGTCATCAACTGCCGAGCCGAGAAGTTTGTGACGAATCGAATTTACTGTAAGTTCGCTCATCTCTAGTCACAACATTGCATAGAACAGTGTATCCCAACCAGAATGCCTCCAGCTGTCAGGGCATGCTGGGAGTTGTAGTTTTGCAACAGCTGGAGGCACGCTGATAGAGCAGCACTGTATTAGATTCTACTGTTTGACTTTGTCCTAGGCCTGACCGGAAGCCCAATAAGGTCCTCAGGTGAAGCTTTGGGGCTCCTGTAAAAAGTTTAATAGGATATAACTCAGGATCAGTACAGGATAAGTAATGTAATGTATGTACACAGTGACCTCACCAGCAGAATAGTGAGTACAGCTCTGGGGTATAATATAGGATATAACTCAGGATCAGTATAGGATAAGTAATGTAATGTATGTACACAATGACCTCACCAGCAGAATAGTGAGTACAGCTCAGGAGTATAATACAGGATATAACTCAGGATCAGTACAGGATAAGTAATGCAATGTATATACACAGTGACCTCACCAGCAGAATAGTGAGTACAGCTCTGGGGTATAATACAGGATATAACTCAGGATCAGTACAGGATAAGTAATGTAATGTATGTACACAGTGACCTCACCAGCAGAATAGTGAGTACAGCTCTGGGGTATAATACAGGATATAACTCAGGATCAGTACAGGATAAGTAATGTAATGTATGTACACAGTGAGATCACCAGCAGAATAGTGAGTACAGCTCTGGGGTATAATACAGGATATAACTCAGGATCAGTACAGGATAAGTAATGTAATGTATATACACAGTGACCTCACCAGCAGAATAGTGAGTACAGCTCTGGGGTATAATACAGGATATAACTCAGGATCAGTACAGGATAAGTAATGTAATGTATGTACACAGTGAGATCACCAGCAGAATAGTGAGTACAGCTCTGGGGTATAATACAGGATATAACTCAGGATCAGTACAGGATAAGTAATGTAATGTATGTACACAGTGAGATCACCAGCAGAATAGTGAGTACAGCTCTGGAGTATAATACAGGATATATAACTCAGGATCAGTACATGATAAGTAATGTAATGTATCTACACAGTGATCTCCCCAGCAGAATAGTGAGTACAGCTCTGGAGTATAATACAGGATATAACTCAGGATCAGTACAGGATAAGTAATGTAATGTATATACACAGTGACCTCACCAGCAGAATAGTGAGTACAGCTCTGGAGTATAATACAGGATATAACTCAGGATCAGTACAGGATAAGTAATGTAATGTATGTACACAGTGACCTCACCAGCAGAATAGTGAGTACAGCTCTGGAGTATAATACAGGATATAACTCAGGATCAGTACAGGATAAGTAATGTAATGTATGTACACAGTGACCTCACCAGCAGAATAGTGAGTACAGCTCTGGAGTATAATACAGGATATAACTCAGGATCAGTACAGAATAAGTAATGTAATGTATGTACACAGTGACCTCACCAGCCGAATAGTGAGTACAGCTCTGGAGTATAATACAGGATATAACTCAGGATCAGTGCAGGATAAGTAATGTAATGTATGTACACAGTGACCTCACCAGCAGAATAGTGAGTACAGCTCTGGAGTATAATACAGGATATAACTCAGGATCAGTACAGGATAAGTAATGTAATGTATGTACACAGTGATCTCACCAGCAGAATAGTGAGTACAGCTCTGGAGTATAATACAGGATATAACTCAGGATCAGTACAGGATAAGTAATGTAATGTATGTACACAGTGACCCCACCAGCAGAATAGGGAGTACAGCTCTGGGGTATAATACAGGATATAACTCAGGATAAGTACAGGATAAGTAATGTAATGTATGTACACAGTGACCTCACCAGCAGAATAGTGAGTACAGCTCTGGAGTATAATACAGGATATAACTCAGGATCAGTACAGGATAAGTAATGTATGTACACAGTGACCTCACCAGCAGAATAGTGAGTACAGCTCTGGGGTATAATACAGGATTTTGTCTTGCAGTGGTTTGCAGGAAGGCTCTGGATAGCACCACGGTCGCTGCACATGAATCTGAAATCTACTGTAAGTCTTGTTATGGGAGGAAGTACGGGCCCAAGGGATACGGCTACGGACAAGGTGCTGGGTGCCTGAGCACAGACACGGGGGAGAGATTCGGGATTGAAGTTGCTGAGTGAGTACATTTCCCTAATCACATTGCACATTCTGTATCTTTCCTCTATTCCAGTGGTCTCCAACCTGCTGACCTCCAGAAGTTGCGAAACTACAACTCCCAGCATGCCCGGACAGCCGAAGGCTGTCCGGGCATGCTGGTAGTTGTAGTTTTGCAACGTCTGGAGGTTCGCAGGTTGAAGACCACTGTTCCATGCTATTTCCAAGATCTCTGCTTGCTGTTAGTCAATGGGAACATTCTCTAATTCCTGAGCCTGAATATCCTTCCTAAGAGTTCTCACAGCTGGGGTGTTGTTACAGTTGTTTCCAGTCTATTCTGATACATGTCTGTGTTCACAGGACTCATCCGGCCCGGGGATCGCCCACCACCCCACACTCCAACAAGTTCGCACAGAAGTTCGCCTCCACGGAAAAGTGTCCTAGATGTGGAAAATCCGTCTATGCTGCCGAAAAAGTGATGGGAGGGGGAAGGGTGAGTGTCAGATACCGGCCCGGGGAGGACCCACAGACGTTCTGGGGCAACAGGGGCAAGAACAGTCCCCATTACAAATCAGGGCAGTGATTCCCTATCTAAATATTAAGGGGGAACTCTGGGAAATGTTTCTATTTGTAAAGAAGCCCCACTCTTATTTTGTAGGGCACTGTCTGGAGTGACACAGTTTGGGGGACACTGCTGTAGGGCTGAGATATGGTGCCCACTGTTTTAAGCATCTTGGGGTATGCCATAGATGTCTATAAGGTGAAAACTTCTTTACTTGTCCTACAGCGCCATCTGTTTCATTCCAGCACAGCTTAATCCATACGTTTCATTAATCTAACTGGGTCATGTGACCACCAGTTTGACCCATAGAAAGTCACAGTGTTTTAATTTGTCAGAGGACGTTGTCAGTCCTGGGCAAGCGACACTGCGGTAAAAACACAACATGTGAACACGGCCTGAAGACTTCAAATCTTCATAAAACACCTCGATTGTGATTATAGGTCAAATCACTTTCTCCTCATGACAATGTTTCATATAAAAAAATAAAAAAAAACACGCATCAAAACTGCACATAATGTAAACTGACCCCAACCCACTTATGAGTCTCAGCTGCTGGAGTCTATCCAGATTAATTAGATGATCAGGTGCAGTGATCAGACTCCACCCCCTCTCTCTGCAAAGCCAGAGAATTAATGGAAAATGTAGGCAGCATTAGGAAATCATATCAGTGTTTCTTTAAGGGGGCACTCCACTGCCCCAGCGTTCGGAACATTTTGTTTTCCCGAACGCTGGGTGCCAGGGTTGTGATGTCACGGCCATGACCCAAGAGAAGTCAAGCCACGCCCCCCACAATGGAAGTCTATGGGGCCCTCCCATAGACTTGCATTGAGGGGGCGTGGCCGTGACATCACAACCCTTGCAGCCTGCACCTAGCATTCGGAACGAAGTGTTCCGAACACTGGGACAGTGGAGTGCCCCTTTAAGGTCGGGTTCACACCGCGGAATCTCAAGATGAAATTTCCGCCAGAGATACCATGGGCAGTGCTAGGACCGCACAAGAAATGCATTGCCGTCTATGGGGACATCCATGCAGTGTGCACAGTCCTAGCGCCCCCCCCCCCCCCCACGGGATCTCTGGCGGAAATTCCATCAGGAGATTCCACAGTGTGAACCCAGCCTAAGGCCAAAACTTCCAGCACCATTAAGGGGTTAAAGGGGTACTCCAGTGGAAGACTATTTTTTTTCAAATCAACTGGTGCAAGTTAAACAGATTTGTAAATTACTTCTATTTAACAATCTTATCCATTCCAGTACTTATCAGCTGCTGTATGCTCCACAGGAAGTGGTATTTCTTTCTAAAGATCTTTTCTGTCTGACCACAGTGCTCTCTGCTGACACCTCTGTCCATGTTAGGGACTGTCCAGAGCAGGAGCAAATCCCCTTAGCAAACCTCTCCTGCTCTGGACAGTTCCTGACATGGACAGAGGTGTCAGCAGAGAGCACTGTGGTCAGACTGGGAAGAACAACACAACTTCCTCTGTAGTATACAGCAGATGATAAGTACTGGATGGATTAAGATTGTTAAATAGAAGTAATTTACAAATCTGTTTAACTTTCTGGCACCAGTTGATTAAAAAAAATTGTTTTCCACCGGAGTACCCCTTTAAAGAGTACCTATTATCAACTAAACTTTCCCTAATCCCCCTCCCCATCTTTCCCTGTCTCTAACTATATCTATCCAATTGTAAACACCTATAAATACCTTTTTATCTTCAGCTCAGTTAGGAGCTTATGAGAGGGGAGGAAGTGGGCGTTCCCGGCAGGCGCGACGTCACGTGAAGCCTTGCTGGGCCGGCGGCTTCCGCCCTTCTTCCTTCTATCTTCATGAGCTTCGCTCCACTGACTCTCGGCCAGCATGTGTCGGCTCTCCTTGTCAGCACGAGGAGCCTGAAGACGTCACTGGCCAGCAGAGTCAGGAGCGCGCCCTGCATGGATGCGTGCACAGCACTTGCTCCAGAGTGTCTGATTGACAAGTGGGGAGCTGCGTTGAGTATGAGATTTCGGACTCAGTCACCAGGCCGGCGTGAGTCCGAAATCACTAAAAAAGGGACTAGGGAGACCCCTAGTGGCAAGAATCTCAAACACATAAAACACAATAAAGTATACATTTTTTTTAATAGAACCCAATTACAAAATTAATATATATATTTATATATATATTAAACTATAACATATAAAAACGTATTTTGATGAGAAGTACTCTAAGTTATAATCTTTACTTTCTCCACAGCCCTGGCATAAAACCTGTTTCCGCTGCGCCCTGTGCGGGAAGAGTCTGGACTCCACCATCGTCACAGAGAAGGACGGAGAAATCTACTGTAAAGGTCAGCGATGACTTCAGAAAACGGGGGCATCACTGAGGGACACTGTTACATTAATCTCCTTTTTCATCTCTTTATGTCTCTCCAGTTTGTTACGCGAAAAATTTCGGTCCTAAAGGAATAGGGTTCGGAGGCCTCACACAGGTGGAGCAGAAGGAGGACTGAACCGCACGCACGTTATTCGTAACATAAATCTTCACCTCACATGAAGACATTAGAGTCGGAGATTAAAGATCGGATCGGTTCTGGAATGTCAGATAATAAAGTTTTGAAACTTTGAAAACATTTTTTTATTTTTTTTGAGAATGAACGGGTCCTTCTTGTTTCTACTGCTGCAATAAGGAAACATGGCAGAGATGCAATAAAGCAAAATAAAAGCAGCACTCTGGGAAATGTTTCTTTTGCTTCTATAGTGCAGCATAGACTACTATCAGGGAATATTGTAGAGGTTCTTTTGTATTCCTTGTGCTTACCTGTTTTAGTTGACGTGGCAGGCGTGAGGTTTTATCCATACTGATTCCAATTCCATCACTGAAATGATTTCCTAATGCTGCTTACATTTCCCATGAATCCTCTGGCTATGCAGAGAGAGGGGGTGGAGTCTGATCACTTCACCTAGCATCTGATTAGGATGCTGATGCTGGAGGTGATTCGGGTGAACTCATTAGATTCATAAATGGGTTGGGGGTCAGTTCCTTTGGATAAGATGTCTAGCAGCGAAGTACCCCTTTAACATCTTATCCCCTATTCAAAGGATAGGGGATAAGATGTCTGATCGCGGGGGAGGGTCCGGCTGCTGGGACACCCTGCGGTCTCCTTTAAAGGGGTACTCCGGCCCTAAGACATTTTATCCCCTATTCAAAGCATAGGGGATAAGATGTCTGACCGCAGGGGTCCCGCTGCTGGGGACCCCCGCAATCTTACATTCGGTACCCTCCTCTTTGAGCTGCACACCGCGCTGCCAGCTCACAAACTGCTGGGTGGCTACCACAGGGCCGGACTATCGTGAAGTCGCGACTCCGCCCCCGTGTGACGTCACCTCCTCCCCCTTTAAGGATGCAGGATTTCCTAGGATATATTCACATGGTGCAGTCAAATTGCAGGCCCAGCACATGTCCGTACGTCAGAGACAGAAAGTTAAAAATAAAAAAAATTGTAATAAAAAAAAATGCTGTGAATTTGTAAGAAATGATTTATTAAATTCTCCACATGTAAAATATATAATATACATAGTGCATAGCATGTGACACCAGAGAACAGCGCCCCCTATACTCCGCCTAGCATACTGATGCTATTATCGGGGGTTGGGACAGACGCTGGATTATCAAATATTCTAGATTATTGGACGGTTCTAGAACAAGATTCAGATCAACTATAATCCAAAAATAAAATCTCTGCTCAGTCTGGATTGTCAGATAACGGAGTAAAGGAATTTCAGCAAGTTAATTGGGCAACGAGGTAACAGCAATCCAGCCGTGTCTGCCTGCCGCCTGCATAGGGGGTTACACAGTGCCCCTCTGGGTTTAGGAAATGTCTGTCAAATATAAGGGGAGACGCTTTATATGGAGATTCTATTAATTCAGGGTTTCCCAACCAGGGTGCCTCCAGCTGTTGCAACACTACAACTCCCAGCATGCCCGGAAAGCTGGAGGCCCAATGGTTGGGAAACACTTCTGTAACTGGAATAAAGTAAAGGCACTTTATATAATAGAACGATAGATGGGCATGCTGGTAGTTGTAGTTCTGACACGGGCCAATGATCGGGTGAATGAATGTTTGTAGGAATTAATCGGCCCTATTAGGGTGCTCTTACAAAGTGCAGTATTAAAGCCAAAACCAGGTGTGGATCATAAATAAATTACATAATATAAAGAACAGGTGCTACTTCTACTCTTTTTTTATTTATTTTTTAATATAAAGTAGAAGTAGCATCTGTTCCTTATATTAAGTAGAAGTAGCGCCTGTTCCTTATATTAAGTAGAAGTAGCGCCTGTTCCTTATATTAAGTAGAAGTAGCGCCTGTTCCTTATATTAAGTAGAAGTAGCGCCTGTTCCTTATATTAAGTAGAAGTAGCGCCTGTTCCTTATATTAAGTAGAAGTAGCATCTGTTCCTTATATTAAGTAGAAGTAGCGCCTGTTCCTTATATTAAGTAGAAGTAGCATCTGTTCCTTATATTAAGTAGAAGTAGCATCTGTTCCTTATATTAAAGGGGTACTCCTCTGCCATTCTTCTGGAGCTCCGCTCCCCAGCGTCCGGAAGTTTATTGTTCCGAATGCTGTGTGCGGGCATCCGTGTTCAGGGCCGCCCCTCGTGACGTCACGCCCGCCCCCTCAACGAAAGTCTATGGGAAGATGGCGCGACGGCCGAGAGGGTGGGCGTGAAGTCACGAGGGGTGGCCCTGAACACGAAAGCCCTCACACAGCGTTCGGAACAATAAACTTCTGGAAGCTGGGGAGCGGAGCTCCAGAAGCAGGGCAGCGGAGTACCCCTTTAAGTAGAAGTAGCACCTGTTCCTTATATTAAGTAGAAGTAGCATCTGTTCCTTATATTAAGTAATTCATTCATGATTCACACCTGGTTTTGGCTTCAAAACTGCAGCCATACTGCACTGTATAATTATCGGGAAGGGGCACCGTTTCTACAAACATTCATTCATCCAATGTCCCATGTACAAAACTACAACTCCCAGCATGCCCTAAGAACCACAGGCTCTCTACCTTTTGGAAAACTTTTCATGAGTTTTGCTTAATAATTTTTCCAACTCCTTACAGTTTTCAATATATCTTCTTGCTGTCAGTGAATGGAAAGAAAAAAAAAACATCTGTCCTGACCTAATACTTCACAAATTAAATAGAAAATAGTCTACACTCTATATATGTAACTTAAAAACACCTCTGCTGCTGCTTAACTCTAGGTCAGTGCTTTTCTAAACCAGTGTTGCTCCAGCTGTTGCAAAACGACAACTCCCGGCATGCCCGGACAGCCGAAGGCTGTCCGGGCATGCCGGGAGTTGTCGTTTTGCAACAGCTGGAGGCACACTGGTTGGGAAACACAGTTTTAGATTCTGCAGTTTGACTTTGTCCTAGGCCTGGCCAGGAGCCCAATAAGGTCCTAGGGTGAAGCTATGCGGCTCCTGTACAAAGCCTTTGGCTGTCCGGGCATGCTGGGAGTTGTAGTCTTGCAACAGCTGGAAACACCCTGGTTGGGAAACACTGCCCTAGGTGTTAAAAAGTCCAACCTAGCAAGTCATTGCTGTATTCTAAGTCTTATGGACATCGGCATCAGACCCAATGTCATAAACTGTGAATTATCCAACTGAAACGTTATCCAGGAATAGAAAAACAGAGCTGATTTCTTTTAAAAACAGCACCACACAAGTCCTCAGGTTGTGTGCGGTATTGCAGCTCAGTTCCATTAAAGTGAATGGAGCCAAGTCGTAATACCGCACACAACCTGAGGACGGGGGTGGTGGTGTTTTTAGAAGAAATTAGCTCTGATTTTCTAATACTGGGTAATTGTTTATATGCTGACCCCATCCCACAATCTGTCGCCTTTCTTACAACCTCCTCTAACTCTTTGATAGGTCTTGAAGGGGGGCGCTGTATAGAGACAAAGCACTCTGACTTATATGTACACAGGGGTGTTATATTCTTCTATAAAAATCAGTAAAAGGTGAATATGACGAAGATACTAACATATAAAATATATACAGAAAGTGGTGAGACCCCAGCAGTGATCCAGATGATCCGACCTGTAAACAAGTATTATGGGGAAAGTTTTTGGAGAAATCCCATTTGCACCTTTTTCCACGGATAGAGCGAGGTCCTGGACGCTCCAGAGGGTGGGCTATACATGGGACCCCCCCCCCCCCCAGGTGTTACTGTCTTATTGTCACCTGAGCATGGCGGTAAGTAGTAGGCACGGCATGGCTTCCGGGGAGTCTAGACTGACTGGGCGCTCCTCACCATAGAGGCCTGGAAGATGTTGTGGTACTGCTGCGTCCAGTCTACGGAATTGGTCTTAATCAACCCGAAGCACCGACACCGGAAGAAGTCTGCCAGGTTCTGGATACAGCCGCGGCTGGAATATACAAAATACGGAGATTAGATATGCGGCAACGAATCTTCACTTAAAAGGGGTACTCCGCTGTAAACATCTTACCACCTATCCAAAGTATAAGATGTCTAATCGCAGGGTTCCTGCCGTTGAAGACCCCTGCAATCTCCGTTGCGGCACCCGTCATTCGGTGCTCGGAGCGATCTCCGCTCAGTGCCTGATGACTGGCGATGCTGGCCGTCACACCCCCTCCATTCATGTCTATGGGAGGAGGTGCGACGGCTATGTACTAGCCGTCATGCCACCTCCCATAGACATGAATGGAGGGGGCGTGGCTTGACGTCATGAACGCGAAAGCTGCAAGCTACCGTGTTCCGGACGCCGCTGCCGGCCCAGAGATCACGGGGGTCCCTAGCGGCGGGACCCCCACGATCTAACATCTTATCCTCTAGACAGGGGATTAGATCTTTTCAGCGGAGTACCCCTTTAATGAAAAAGAGATTTTAATTGTGCTCCCCCGATTATCTAGCATTACCTTCCCAAGGCTGCCATAGATTGGAGCAGTAAGGCCATATTCACACGGCAGAAATTCTGCTATAATACCGTTCTGCAAAACTTGCTGCGGAATTTCGGCAGATTTTCTGCGTGCTCAAAATACAGAATTCTGCCGAATTTTTTGCAGAGTCTGGAAAGTAGAATTTCCGTGGCGGGAAATTCTCCTGTGGAAACAGTACAGCGGGATCCTTCCTTGTGAACACAGCCTAAGGGTGCATTCACATCACGATTTTTGCCATACCATTTTGCATCAGTATTTTATTTTTTTGCAGACCGTATGCCCTAAAAACGGACAAAATTGTATGCAAACGTGTGCTCCGAAATAAAACTGCATACGGTTTTAAAACCATATGTGGTTTGAATTTAGAGAGTTCCAGTTGCGTCAGTTTTTGTAATTAAAAAACGCATACTTTTTGGGGTTGACACAAAGTGTTGGTTGGTTAGTGCAATAAAGTTTTATTGCACTAAAATAATAGTTTTATTGAAATTCCAAGGTGTGGTTTGCCATGTATAAGAAAAAACATCTTCCAAAAACCGTATGGAATTGTAGACACATCCGTATTTCATTGACTTCAATGTTAAAAAATAATAAAAAATAAAAATGTTTACGGTTAATATGCAGTTTTTAAAAACAGGACACAAAACCGTAGTAGACTCCAGTTTCGTGTATGGTAAAATTTTTTTAAAAAAAACACACAAAACCGTACACGACCAAAAACTTATGCAACTGAAACAACCGGTTGTGTAAGTTTTTGCATTCGCGGTCTATGTATTGGGTTTTCCATATGGTTGTATACGGTTATCCATACGGTTGTATACGGAAATTGTATAGCAAAATCGTGATGTGAAGAGGAATAGAACCCTGGTTGGGACTCACTGCACTCGGATTTGTCCATAAAGACAGTGCGCCACCTAGTGGTCATACGCCAGGTAGCACCTGTGAGATTTTAACCCATTTAGATGAGATTTCTTCACATCCTGTGATACTGCGTCCCGTTCCCTTTGGGAGTAATAATCCGTCATACCCATGCCAGCCTAAAGATCACTTACTTGAAGGGAGATTTCCGCAGGGGCACCTGGTGCTTGCTGAATCTGTTCTGCATCTGGAGGTTGAACCTTTCTTGAGTTGTTAGACCCAGACAGGCGATCTACGTCATAGAAACAGAAACGAATACAATATAAACTTCTCAATGGTTACTTTAAAGGTGTATTCTTATCTCTTTGAGCAGCATTTCCCAACCAGTGCGCCTCCAGCTGTTGCAAAAATACAACTCCCAGCATGCCCGGACAGCCATAGTTTTGCAACAGCTGGAGGCACACTGGTTGGGCAACACTACTTTAGATTCTGCTGTTGCCTGACTTTGTCCAAAGCCTAGCCAGAAGCCCAATAAGGTCCTAGGGTGAAGCTATGGGGCTCCTTTACAAACTTTTTAGCTGTCCGGGCATGCTGGGAGTCGTAGTTTTGCAACAGCTGGAGGCACACTGGTTGGGAAACTCTGCCTTAGATTCTGCAGTTTGACTTTGTCCTAGGTCTGGCCGGAAGCCCAATAAGGTCCTAAGGTGATCCTATGGGGCTCCTGTACAAAGTCTTTGCCTGTCCGGGCATGCTGGGAGTTGTAGTTTTGCAACAGCTGGAGGCACACTGGTTGGGAAACTCTGCCTTAAATTCTGCAGTTTGACTTTGTCCTAGGCCTGGTCGGAAGCCTAATAAGGTCCTAGAGTGAAGCTATGGGGCTCCTGTACAAACTTTTTAGCTGTCCGGGCATGCTGGGAGTTTTAGTTTTGCAACAGCTGGAGGCACACTGGTTAAGAAACACTGGCCCCGATTTACTATTGTAAACCAGACCTGTTTTGTCGAGTCGTGCGCCAGAGATTCTGTCTGTGCCGAAATTCGTGCCAGAATTTAAAATAAACCTGAAAAAAGGGGCGTGACTGTCGGTGCGTGTGCCCGACATTTTCACAAAAAAAAAAAATGTAAATAAACATATTTACTAAGGTTTCCACAGACACTGTGGTGAATTTGAGTGGAGGAAAACCCGACAGATCGGAGCAGGTGTAAAAAGAAAAAAGCAAATTGAAGGGGAAAAGTGCAAAATGTAGGGAAACCTTTGTAAATACTGTGAAAAAAATTGTAGGGAATTAAAACCCACAAAGAAAACTGCGCAACACTCTTAGTAAATCAGGGCCAATGTCTTCAAGTGATGATGTATCGTTATGATTGGCGAAGGTCCGACCTCTAGAGTCACCACCGATTCTGCTGTGCAGAGAAAGACTATAAAAGGGGTCACAGTGCTACTTAAAGGGGGACTCCGGTGAAAAACTATTTTTTTTAAATCAATTGGTGCCAGAACATTAAACAGATTTGTAAATTACTTCTATAAAAAATCTTAATCCTTCCAGCACTTATCAGCTGCTGTATGCTCCACAGGAAGTTGTGTAGGTCTTTCCAGTCTGACCACAGTGCTCTCTGCTGACACCTCTGTCCATGTCAGGAACTGTCCAGAGCAGGAGGAAATCCCAATAGCAAACCTCTCCTGCTCTGGACAGTTCCTGATACGGACAAAGGTGTCAGCAGAGAGCAATGTGGTTAGACTGGAAAGAACTACACAACTTCCTGTGGAGCATACAGCAGCTGATAAGTGCTGGAAGGATTATGCTGGAAGGGGTAGTCCAGTGGTGAAAAACTTATACCCTATCCTAAGGATCGGGGATAAGCTTGAGATCGCGGGGGGTCCGACCGCTGGGGCCCCCTGCGATCTCTCTGTACGGGGGCCAGGCTCTCCAGCCAGATAGCGGGTGTCGACCCCCGCACGAAGCGGCGGCCGACACGTCCCCTCAATACATCTCTATGGCAGGACCGGAGATTGCCGAAGGCAGCGCTTCAGCTCTGCCATAGAGTTGTATTGAGGGGGCGTGTTGGCCGCCGCTTCGTGCGGAGGTCGACACGCCCCCTTCGCGCGGGCTGTCGGGGCTCCGTACAGGAGATCACAGGGGGCCCCAGCGGTCGGACCCCCCGCGATCTGCAACTTATCCCCTATCCTTAGGATAGGGGATGAGTTGTTCACCACTGGACTACTCCTTTAAGATTATTAAATAGAAGTAATTTACAAATCTGTTTAACTTTCTGGCACCAGTTGATTTAAAAAAACAAAAAACAAATGTTTTTCACCGGAGTACCCCTTTTAAAGGCGGCCATTATAACCTGCAGGTAGTACAGCAGGGTGCATCTACTGGATAATCCAGCCCCATCAGGTCCCTAATGGCAGATTGGAGGACTATATCTGTATCCATTAAGTTGCGTCACCTGGTATAGCTGCAGAATAAGCATCAGCGTGGCCCACACCGTGAGAGAACACGTAAGGAGGAAGATATACAGGACCCAGGGGGAACACGATATAATCTCTGCCAAGAACCCGCCAATGCCGTCCTTCTGTAAGTTGGTGGAGCATTGGTTGACCCAAACTGCAAGACCGAGAGAGACGAGATCACATAACACGCACGTAACGCGGGAATCCCCGGCCGCCATGATCATTACTTACACAGAGCGGAGGCGTAGATCATCCAGTGACCCATGACGGTCAGCGCCACCAGGAAGAGTACAAAATAGTGATGGTTCCCAGCGCCTGGAGGGACAGGAGGACATGACCATATAACCTACAGTATGACATCATGGCTCTACTAATGTTACATCATCTCACCAATACAATGGCCGGTCCATATACAGTGCTGATCATATTTAGCTACACAGGCGTTACATGCGTGACAGTGCATCGACCGCAGGGGCTTCTTCACCTGCAGAGGAATACAAAGGGTTAATGGGCGGCTCATAGATTATAGTGTCAAGTTGATCAAAATGATTCTCACTGACGATCTATATATACATTAATACTTCTATACAGTGATCCCTCAACTTACAATGGCCTCAACATACAATAGTTTCAACATACACTGGTCTTTTCTGGACCATTGTAAGTTGAAACCAGACTCGACATACAATGTTACAGACAGTCCAGATCTGTGAAACGTGACAATGGCTGGAAGAACCGACCAATCAGAATGGGCATTTTACTGCTAAAACCCATGTATTACTGAAGTGTATGCACTGACTGGTGTCTGGTAGCGCCCCCTACAGTACAGGGAGGTATTACATGTTCTGTACTCTTTACCTGTATTACTGAAGTGTATGCACTGACTGGTGTCTGGTAGCGCCCCCTACAGTACAGGGAGGTATTACATGTTCTGTACTCTTTACCTGTATTACTGAAGTGTATGCACTGACTGGTGTCTGGTAGCGCCCCCTACAGTACAGGGAGGTATTACATGTTCTGTACTCTTTACCTGTACCAGGGTTAGCTGCTCTTTTGAACACCAGGATAGGGCGACTCCATGTTACTTTTTTAGGACATTGCCTGTACTGTACAGGACCCTGAAGAAGCTTCTGTCCTCTACATAGACCAGTGTTTCCCAAGCAGGGTGCCCCCAGCTGTTGCAAAACTACAACTCCCAGCATGCCCGGACAGCCTTTGGCTGTCCGGGCATGCTGGGAGTTGTAGTTTTGCAACAGCTGGAGGCTCCCTGCTTGGGAAACACTGACATAGACAGTGATTACAGCTCCAGCAGATCTTTATTACTTTTATATGTGAGGATTTGCTTTATCTGTATTAGTTATCTACTTATTTTTCTCAAATCCTCACTTTTTCCTATTTTTTGGATGACCTTTTGGTGCCTTTAGAACCAATTACCAGGTTTCCATAGAGTTCTGGTCTCAACATACAATGGTTTCAACATACAATGGTCGTCCTGGAACCAATGAATATTGTAACTTGAGGGACCACTGTATTTATATGTCCTTTCTAATGCTGAAAAAAAAAAAAAAAGATATTTGTTACCTACTTTTTAAACTATGCACCATGTTCCTGAGCTTGCAATCTGCTCATGACTAAATAACCTTGGCCCAAGATGGAAGTCAAAACATTTGAGGAAGATGCAGATTGTATAAGAAGGGCAAAGAACTGGAATTTTCCAGTATTCGAGTGAGAGCGCTCCATAAATGAACTTTGGCCAAGAAAGAAATGAATGGACACTAGATATGCTAATATATAAAGACACAATAATGAAATAACCAAACTGTAACATGCTAATTGTGATGTCATAACCAACCCTCCTTCTTTGTACAATGTAAAAACCAACTGTACTTCCTGTAATAAACCAGAACTCTGTGGGGGCTGAGTTTCCTGCTAAGAAAGGGTGTATACCGACATCCCGTGTGGTGTATATTTTTAATGTCGACACTTACGGTAGTAAAATATATAGCAGCACAGTCAATCACATTTGAAAGCCCCCACTCGGACCATCCTTATCAATAGTATTAGATACAGAGAAACAGAGCAATACTAGGAGAATAGGTCTTAAAGGGGTACTCCGGCTCTAAGACATCTTATCCCCTAGGATAGGGGAGGAGATGTCTGATTGCAGGGGTCCTGCCGCTGGGGACCCCCCCCCCCACAATCTCTCATGCAGACTCCGCCACCTTGTGACGTCAATGCAAGCCTATGGGAGGGGGCGTGACAGCTTCTACATGTTTCGCCGTTACCACAGAGTTTTCAAGAGGCAATAGTGGCAATGGCAGTGGCCATTGCCAATATTGCCTCTTGAAAACGCCGTGGTAATGGCGAAACACGTAGAGGCTGGAAATAGAGTGATCTTTTAAAGGAGTAGTCCAGTCCTGAAAAACATATCCCTTATCCTAAGGATATGGGATAAGTTTCAGATCGCGGGGGGGGTCTGACCGCTGGGGACCCCCGCGATTTACTGTACGGGGCCCCGGCGGCCCGTGGGAAGGGGGCGTATTGACCACTGCATGAAGCGGCGACCGACACACCCCCTCAATACAGTGCTATGGCAACGCCGGAGATTGCTGAAGGCAGCGCTTCGGCTCTGCCATAGAGTTGTATTGAGGGGGCGTGTCAGCCGCCGCTTCATGCAGTGATCGACATGCCCCCTTTGTGCAGGGCCCCAGCGGTCGGACCCCCCGCGATCTGAAACTTTTTTCAGGACTGGATATCTCCTTTAAGTGATCGGAAAGTGACGAGTCCCAATACGTTATATTTATCTAAAACTTGGTCAATTCTGGTATCAATTTTAACACATTTCTGTTGGGATTTACACGTTTTTATAATCACATAATAAAAGTTATTTCAGGGGTTACCTATTGATTTTTTTTACCCCGGGCTACAGAAGGCGAGGAGGAAAAAAACGAAAACGCAAAAATAAAATTGGCCTGGTCCTTAAAGGGGTACTCCGCCCCTAGACATCTTATCCTCTATCCAAAGGATAGGGGATAAGATGTCAGATCGCCGCGGTCCCGCTGCTGGGGACCCCGGGGATCGCTGCTGCAGCACCCCGCTATCATTACAGCACAGAGTGAGTTCGCTCTGCACGTAATGACGGGCGATCCAGGGGACGGAGCATCGTTACATCACGCCCCGCCCCTTTCAATACAAGTCTATGGGAGGGGGCGTGGCGGTCGTCACGCCCCCTGCCATAGACTTGCATTAAGGGGACGGGCCGTGATGTCACTAGGGGCGGAGCCATGACGTCACGCGGCTCCGTCCCCTGTATCGCCCGTCATTACGCACAGAGCGAACTCGCTCTGCGCAGTAATGATAGCGGGGTGCCGCAGCGGGGATCCCGGGGCTCCCCAGCAGCGGGACCGCGGCGATCTGACATCTTATCCCCTATCCTTTGGATAGGGGACAAGATGTCTAGGGGCGGAGTACCCCTTTAAGGTTAAAATGGGCTTGGTCCTTAAGGGGTTTAAAAAGGATCTTGAGGTAAGGAATAGTGCAGAGTCCAGAACACTATTCCACACTTTAATTTTGATACTGAGGAGAACATTTTTACTAATAATGGAGCCTAGAAAATCATTCCTAGATGTCACCGGTCACTATAGTAACCTAAATAAACAAGTGATCATGGGAAGGATCCCTGAATGGCCCTGAGGATCTGTACCAGCCCAATCTGATTGTGTATAATAGGTTTACTAAATATCATGTACAGGAAAGACGTACCAAGCAAGAAGAACAGAACAGTCTGACGTCCAGACACCCGGCTTCAGCGAGAGTGATAATAGTCTGCAAACAAAGTGTAACTTTACGAAATGTTATTAAAAAAGAATCCGGCGCACAACCTACAAAACATGTCGGGTTTACAATAGTAAATCAGGGCCCATGAGTCAGTGTCCCCCCAACCTGTGGCTCTGCAGCGGTCACAAAAATACTGTTTCCAGCATGCCCTGACAGCCAGACCACGGGTTGGAGCAGTGTTTCCCAACCAGGGTGCCTCCAGCTGTTGCAAAACTACAACTCCCAGCATGCCCTGACAGCCAGACCACGGGTTGGAGCAGTGTTTCCCAACCAGGGTGCCTCCAGCTGTTGCAAAACTACAACTCTCAGCATGCCCTGACAGCCAGACCACGGGTTGGAGCAGTGTTTCCCAACCAGGGTGCCTCCAGCTGTTGCAAAACTACAACTCCCAGCATGCCCTGACAGCCAGACCACGGGTTGGAGCAGTGTTTCCCAACCAGGGTGCCTCCAGCTGTTGCAAAACTACAACTCCCAGCATGCCCTGACAGCCAGACCACGGGTTGGAGCAGTGTTTCCCAACCAGGGTGCCTCCAGCTGTTGCAAAACTACAACTCCCAGCATGCCCTGACAGCCAGACCACAGGTTGGAGCAGCGTTTCCCAACCAGGGTGCCTCCAGCTGTTGCAAAACTACAACTCCCAGCATGCCCTGACAGCCAGACCACGGGTTGGAGCAGTGTTTCCCAACCAGGGTGCCTCCAGCTGTTGCAAAACTACAACTCCCAGCATGCCCTGACAGCCAGACCACGGGTTGGAGCAGTGTTTCCCAACCAGGGTGCCTCCAGCTGTTGCAAAACTACAACTCCCAGCATGCCCTGACAGCCAGACCACGGGTTGGAACAGTGTTTCCCAACCAGGGTGCCTCCAGCTGTTGCAAAACTACAACTCCCAGCATGCCCTGACAGCCAGACCACGGGTTGGAGCAGTGTTTCCCAACCAGGGTGCCTCCAGCTGTTGCAAAACCACAACTCCAAGCATGCCCTGACAGCCAGACCACAGGTTGGAGCAGTGTTTCCCAACCAGGGTGCCTCCAGCTGTTGCAAAACTACAACTCCCAGCATGCCCTGACAGCCAGACCACGGGTTGGAGCAGTGTTTCCCAACCAGGGTGCCTCCAGCTGTTGCAAAACTACAACTCCCAGCATGCCCGGACAGCCGTTGGCTGTCCGGGCATGCTGGAAGTTGTGGTTTTGCAACAGCAGGAGACACCCTGGTTGGGAAACACTGGGCTGGAGAATGCTGCCCAATCTAATTCCTGCAGCAGGAGCCATTGTCCAATTCTATATTGTCGGCTATAAGAGACACATCGCTCATGACCAGACCTGCTTCCTCTCCTCTTCCGAGCACTTGATGTATCCAGGATCCGTTCTCCATGTCTTGTAGAAATAATACAGGAGTAGAGAGACGCTGATGATAAATGGCACCTGGACAGTGGCCTGAGCCATATGTGATTGGACCCCATTAAGGAATATAACAAGAACCCTGAAATGCCGTCAATAATAGTTTAACAATTTTCCAGTCCTTTGTTATTTTCCAAATGTACACAGCACTTATTAATAAAATAAATGAAAAATAACAATGACGCGTTTCGGGGGTTCTATCCCTTTCCTCAGATTGTCGACAAAAATATAGTCTATTATTACTTCTCCTCTATAGTGCCATGTTATTACAGAGTATCTGCTCCTTCCTCCTCTGGCAGCTGACAATATAGTCCCTTCATACTACCCCTGCAGAAAGTCTTCTGAACTATACTGTCACATTACTACAGAGGCTCTGCTATACTGCCATGTTACTGCAGAGGTTCTGCTCCTTCCTCCTCTGGCAGCTGTCAATATAGCCCCTTCATACTACCCCTGCAGAAAGAGTCTTCTGAATTATACTACTATGTTACTACAGAGGCTATGCTTCTTCAGGATTCTTCTCAACTATATTGCCATGTTACTGCAGAGGTTCTGCTCCTTCCTCCTCTGGCAGCTGACAATATAGCCCCTTCATACTACTCCTGCAGAAAGATTCTTCTGAAGAATACGGTCACATTAATACAGAGGCTCTGCTATACTGCCATGTTACTACAGAGTATCTGCTCCTTCCTCCACTGGCCGCTGACAATATAGCCCCTTCATACTACCCATGCAGAAAGAGTCTTCTGAACTATATAGTCACATTACTACAGAGGCTCTGCTATACTGCCATGTTACTGCAGAGGTTCTGCTATACTGCCATGTTACTGCAGAGGTTCTGCTCCTTCCTCCTCTGGCAGCTGTCAATATAGCCCCTTCATACTACCCCTGCAGAAAGTCTCCCGAACTATACAACCATGTTACTAAAGAGGCTATGCTTCTTCAGGATTCTTCTCAATTATATTGCCATGTTACTGCAGAGGTTCTGCTCCTTCCTCCTCTGGCAACTGACAATTTATTGCCTTTTTGCTTTCCCTGAAAATCAGAAAGCTATTTCTATAGGCTAGACTGCAATGAACAGAGGATCACTATGCAGACACTGTTGGACTGAGAATGACTGAGCATGTGAGTCCTTCAGCACTGAGCCCAGGGTAGACGTTGCTATACACTGTGAACACCAGGTGAAGTGATGCAGTGTAAATGCCAGAATTCTTCACAGATTCATTTAACAGTGTTTAAATTGGCAAATATTGGAGATATATCATGCTCAAAAACGTATACGCTATCCGCAGAATAGGGGGTAAGTTTTAGATCGCAGGGGTCCCCAGCAGTCGGAACCCCCGTAATCTAACACTTATCTCCTATTCGCAGGAAAGGGGATACAGTTTTGGCATGATCTATCACCAATATTTTCCAATTTACACACTCCTGCACGAGCCCCCCTGTTCTCCCCTATCTGCGGATAGGGGATACGTTTTTGGGCATGATACGCTGTCCACAGCTTTACTCTGGCAATGACATCTCCATTGGTCAATAACTTGATCCCTCCACTTTTAGCAGTTAATACAGCCAAACACTTTCTATAAAATGTAATCTCGGTTAAAGGGGTACTCCGGTGGAAAACACATTTTTTTCATATCAACTGGCTCAAGAAAGTTAAACAGATTTGTAAATTACTTCTATTAAAAAAATCTTAATCCTTCCAGTACTTATCAGCTGTTGTATGCTCCAGAGGAAGTTGTGTAGTTTCAGCATGACCACAGTGCTCTCTGCTGACACCTCTGTCTGTATCAGGAACTGTCCAGAGTGCCAATCCCCATAGCAAATCTCTCCTTCTCTGGACATGTCCTGACATGGACAGAGGTGTCAGCAGAGAGAACTGGGGTCAGACAAAAAAGAACTACACAACTTCCTGTGGAGCATACAGCAGCTGATAAGTACTGGAAGGGGTAAGATTTTTTTTAAATAGAAGTCATTTACAAATCTGGCACCAGTTGATTTGAAAAAAAAAAATATATATATAGTTTTCCACCGGAATACCCCTTTAAAGGACATCTGTAGTGCTCTGAACTTTATCCCCTATGCGAAGGATAGGAGATAAGTTATAGATCGCGGGGGGTCCGAGCCCATGTGATCTCCCGTACGGGGCTGTGGCAAAGTACAGGAAAGGGGGCGCTCCGTCCCTGCATGATGCGGCAGCCGACACGGCTCTCCATGTATCTCTATGGGATTCATGAAGGGGTGTGCCGGCTACCGCGTCATGTGGGGATGGAATGCCCCCTTTCCTGTACATTGCCACAGCCCCATACAGGAGATCGTGGGGGGCCCCAGCGCTCGGACCCCCGTGCGATCTTTAACTTATACCCTATCCTTCGGATAGGGGCTAAAGTTCAGAGCACTACAGATGTCCTTTAAAGGGGTACTCCGGTGGAAAACTTTTTTTTTTAAATCAACTGGAGCCAGAAAGTTAAACAGATTTGTAAATCACTTCTATTAAAAAAAAATCTTAATCCTTCCAGTACTTTTTAGGGGCTGTATACTAAAGAGAAATCCAAAAAAGAAATGCATTTCCTCTGATGTCATGACCACAGTGCTCTCTGCTGACCTCTGCTGTCCATTTTAGGAACTGTCCAGTCCAGGAGAAAATCCCCATAGCAAACATATGCTGCTCTGGACAGTTCCTAAAATGGACAGCAGAGGTCAGCAGAGAGCACTGTGGTCATGACATCAGAGGAAATGCATTTCTTTTTTGGATTTCTCTTTAGCATACAGCCCTAAAACGTACTGGAAGGATTAAGATTTTTTAATAGAAGTGATTTACAAATCTGTTTAACTTTCTGGCACCAATGGATAAAAAAAAAAAAAAAAGAAGGTTTCCACGGGAGTCGGGAGTACCCCTTTAAGCTCTTATAAACCACTTTCATCCTGAGGCACTGAAAGATTTTTCAGTATCAACTACGCATTCCAGGTTCTGACCCCGCCCTGAGGTGTATTGCAGGGTAATGGAGGACATTTAGACGTCATTGTTGCTACCTTACTGATGGTCATTAGAGATGAGCGAACTTACAGTAAATTCGATTCGTCACGAACTTCTCGGCTCGGCAGTTGAGGACTTATCCTGCATAAATTAGTTCAGCTTTCCGGTGCTCCCGTGGGCTGGAAAAGGTGGATACATTCCTAGGAAAGAGTCTCCTAGGAGTGTATCCACCTTTTCCAGCCCACCGGAGCACCTGAAAGCTGAACTAATTTATGCAGGAAAAGCCATCAACTGCCGAGCCGAGAAGTTCGTGACAAATCGAATTTACTGTAAGTTCGCTTACTGTAATAAAAAATAAAACAGAAAAAAAGGGATATCAGGCAGGAAGCAGATAAACCACGTCATGAACATCCAGAAGATGGAGCTGATGAAGAAGATGGCGGGCAGGTGCTTCTGACTGGATGAACCAACAAATCGTCTGAAAAAAAGGCGAAATATGAAAAACGTATGAACGCAATATTTAGGGAAAAGTAGATAGAAACAAGGAATAAGCGACACTTTGAGAAGAGGACCAAAGTTTCATTCAGAACAGAACAGAAAAGTTTCATTCAGAACAGAACAGAAAAGATCTGATCCTGATGGAAGTGGAGGCGGAGAAGGAAAATATGACCCTTACAGTGATCTGAGGAAGGGGGTTGCTCCCCCGAAACGCGTCATCTGTGTACTTCATTGTCTTCTTATGCTCTAATAAACCATTCCGGTGTTTTACCAATACCTCTGGTTGGCTTCTACATTACTCTGGAACTAGCAGCGCCTCTGTAAGGGTCATATTTTCCTTCTCCGCCTCCCTATATAGCAGTGGTCTTCAACCTGCAGACCTCCAGATGTTGCAAAACTACAACTCCCAGCATGCCCGGACAGCCAACGGCTGTCCGGGCATGCTGGGAGTTGTAGTTTTGCAACATCTGGAGGTCTGCAGGTTGGAGACCACTGATATATATTATCTATACTGGCCATGCTCTTTAGGAAGACCACCTCTGGTAGCCAGGGGTGTGGAAATATTTAAAGGGTACCTCTCATCAAATAAACTTTTGATATATTTTAGATTAATGAAGGTTGAATAACTTTCCAATAGCATCTTAATGAAAAATATGCTTCTTTCTATTGTATTTTTCCCGATCAGTCCTGTCAGCAAGCATTTCTGACTCATGCTGGAGTCCTACACACTCAGAGCTGCCAGCCTGCTTTGTTCACAGCCAAACAGGCTGTGAACAAAGCAGGCTGGCAGCTCTGAGTGTTCTCCTTTGTGAACAAAGCAGACTGGCAGCTCGTAGTGTTTAGGACTCCTGCATGAGTCTGAAATGCTTGCTGTCAGGGCTGGTAGGGAGACCCCTAGTGGTCATTTCTTCAAAGTGGAAAATTAAATAGAAAGAAGCAGATTTTTTAATAACATGCAATTATGAAGTTATTCTGCATACATTAATCTATAATATATCAAAAGTTTTTTTGATGAGAGGTACCCTTTAAAAAAAAAAAAAAAAAAAAAAAAAAAAACTACTTGTCCAAGGGACTAAAACGAAGCACAATCTACTTGTCCTGGTACATTAAATAATTTCAACCAAAATAGTCTGTAAATAAGATCTTTATTAATAGAAACTTAATAGGCAGGCCAGTATGTCACCCCATTAGATGGATAGGGCCCCTGATAAGTAAGTCCGCCCCACTAAGTAGGTAGTCCCCCCTTCAAGCGCAACTGTCATCAAATCTGGGCCATACAACCTACACACAGCCTCTGTACTGTGCGCAGATTGTGTATTAGGCAGCGTTTTTACCTCCTGTCTGCCGTCCTTTATTACCCCAAAAAACAGTTTTGATGGAAGCCGCGTACAGTCAGATAGGCGTGGCCGGGGTTCGCAATGCCCTGCCTCCGCCACGCTCATCAGCGCTGGGACCGCTGTGTGATTGACACACAGGTCCCAACGCATGCGCCCCATAGCTTATCCCCCCCCTCCCGTGCGCGCCGCGGCGTGTGTAGTCATGCTCTGCTGTTAAAAAAAAAAACTTTATTCAGATGTGCACCTTTATTTTACTGAATATCTAATAGTGTCCCCTATCCTCTTCTTTCTTCTTGCTGTGTCGGTGACTGGAGACACGCACTACTGTTGGCTGTTATTCCCAATGCCGAGAGGGAGAGAGGAAGCGCGCTCCCTGCCTCTAGCACTGGGCATGCGCACTGAGGAGGTAGGCAGTGGGAGCGAGCGCTTGCCATCATGACACGCCGCGGCGCGCACGGGGGGGATAAGCGAAGGGGAGCATGCACTGGGATCTGTGTGTCAATAATAAAGAACGGCAGACAGAAGGTAAAAACACAGTACAGAGGCTGTGTGTAGGTTATATGGCCCAGATTTGATGACAGTTGCGCTTTCAGGAAGGTAGGTCCCTTTATCAGGTAGGTCCATCCCCTCATGCCCCAGATAGACATGCCCCCCCCCCCCCAGTTGGTAGGAAGGGTGGGCTCCCCCAGTAGGCAGAAAGACCAAGATAGATATGACCCCCATCAGGTAGGGCTCCCCCAGTAGGTAGAAAGGTCCCCAGATATATATGACCCCCATCAGGTAGGGCTCCCCAGTAGGTAGACAGGCCCCAGATAGATATGACCCCCATCAGGTAGGGCTCCCCAGTAGGTAGACAGGCCCCAGATAGATATGACCCCCATCAGGTAGGGCTCCCCAGTAGGTAGACAGGCCCCAGATAAATATGACCCCCATCAGGTAGGGCTCCCCAGTAAGTAGAAAGGCCCCTAGATAGATATGACCCCCATCAGGTAGGGCTCCCCCAGTAGGTAGAAAGGCCCCCAGATATATGTGACCCCCATCAGGTAGTGCTCCCCAATAGGTAGAAAGGCCCCCAGATAGATATGACCCCCATCAGGTAGGGCTCCCCAGTAGGTAGAAAGGCCCCCAGATAGATATGACCCCCATCAGATAGGGCTACCCAATAGGTAGAAAGGCCCCCAGATAGATATGACCCCCATCAGGTAGGGCTCCCCAATAGGTAGAAAGGCCCCCAGATAGATATGACCCCCCCCCCATCAGGTAGGGCTCCCCAGTAAGTAGAAAGGCCCCTAGATAGATATGACCCCCATCAGGTAGGGCTCCCCAGTAGGTAGAAAGGCCCCTTGATAGATATGACCCCCCCATCAGGTAGGGCTCCCCAGTAGGTAGAAAGGCCCCCAGATAGATATGACCCCCATCAGGTAGGGCTCCCCAGTAGGTAGAAAGGCCCCCAGATAGATATGACCCCCATCAGGTAGAGCTCCCATTTAAACAATTATACCACCTAAGTCAGTGTTCTTCACCCAGGGTGCCTCCAGCTGTTGCAAAACTACAACTCCCAGCAATGCCCGGACGGCCTGGAGATCGCAGGGGGCCCCCAGCAGCAGGAACCCCGCGATCAAACATCTTATCCCCTATCCTTTGGATAGGGGATAAGATGTTTTTCGCCGGAGCACCCCTTTAACCAGTAGAGGACAATATTGATTAAGGATTTGGCTTTAATTACAGTAGATCAATAGTTCCCTATAAGTGGTATATAGATTACACACGTCATGTAGCTATCTATATTATGGCTACTTTATCACCTACAAAAGATAGGGCTGACATGTACAACCATTTAACACTCTGTAACACAAAATGCATTTCACCTACCTGGTGAAGAGCTGGGACCCGGCAGTGACCAGAGCGAGGAGCGTCCCCTTTAACAGCCAGGAGTCTGTATGCAAGTTTAGGATGTAGCCGATGCCCCCCAAGAGAGACAAGCAGACCATCATCACCAATGAGATCTGATGGAAAGTGAAGGTTACATGAGCCAAAATTCACACCATTAGTCAATGTTTCCCAACCAGGGTGCCTCCAGCTGTTGCAAAGCTACAACTTCCAGGATGCCCGGACAGCCGTTGGCTGTCCGGGCATCCTGGGAGTTGTAGTTTTGCAACAGCTGGAGGCACCCTGGTTGGGAGACACTATTCTAGGTAATAATAGGGGCACAGGGGAAACTCTCTGCTCCCTCCTGATACTGACCTACGGGGTCCTGTACACATCTATAGGGTCCCATCAAACACGTGAGATCTATGGGATGGTTCTATCTCACACTGTGATGGCTGCAGATGGTTCCTCACCTCATATTTCTGTAGGGCCTTGAAGGTTCTAGAACTTCGTGCTGACCTCGAATTGGCCTCGCTTGTCAGAATATGGATTATAATGCGATTTCTGGTTTGTCGGGCGAAGTCGAGAGGAGTTTCCCCCTGTCATACAGGAAAAACACAAGACCAGTCAGTTTTCAGTTTACATAATACGGACTATTAGGGCGCACAATTTGGGGGGAAATGTGCTATTGCGATTATGGAGGTGAATATTGGGATTTCGTTATGCGGTTGCGATATAAAAAAAAAAAAAAAAAAAGGTGAAATCTCCCAATTTCATGTATGCTCTCCCACATTTCATTTCTATGCCCCAATTTCACATTCCCGCCCCCCCATGTCACATCTACCCCCCCCCACTTTACATTCCCCCATATCACGTCAATCCCACCATGTCACGTCCATCTCACCCACTTTACATTCCCCCCCATATCACATCCATTCCCCCACTTTACATCCCCCCATGTCATGTCCACCCCCCCACTTTATATTCCCCCATGTCATGTCCACCCCCCCACTTTACATTCCCCCATGTCATGTCCACCCCCCCCCACTTTATATTCCCCCATGTCATGTCCACCCCCCCACTTTACATTCCCCCATGTCACATCCATCCCCCCCACTTTACATTCCCCCATGTCACGTCCATCCCCCCCACTTTACATTCCCCCATGTCACGTCCATCCCCCCACTTTACATTCCCCCATGTCATGTCCACCCCCCCACTTTATATTCCCCCATGTCATGTCCACCCCCCCATGTCATGTCCACCCCCCCCCCACTTTATATTCCCCCATGTCATGTCCACCCCCCCACTTTACATTCCCCCATGTCACATCCATCCCCCCCACTTTACATTCCCCCATGTCACGTCCATCCCCCCCACTTTACATTCCCCCATGTCACGTCCATCCCCCCACTTTACATTCCCCCATGTCACGTCCATCCCCCCCACTTTACATTCCCCCATGTCACGTCCATCCCCCCCACTTTACATTCCCCAATGTCACGTCCATCCCCCCCAGACCCCCACATCACGTCCACCCCCCACTTTACATTTCCCCATATCACATCCATCCCCCATTTTACACCCCCCCCTCCCAGACCCCCACTTTACATTCCCCCATATCACGTCCATCCCCCATTTTACACCCCCTCCCATTTCACGTCAATCCTCCAATGTCACAACCCCCATGTAACCTCCCCCATTAACCATTAATGTTGTTCCAGGCTGTGGGGAAAACATAACCCTGATTCCCACCTAGCCCTGTTCCCCCGTAGGTCTGCCACAGATTTTGTTCTCCTCTATGAAGTTTGGTGTTATGTGGGACTAACAGGACCTTCCTGCTCAGCCAATCACTGGCCTGACACTGCTGCAGCCACTGATGGAGCTGGAAAGGTCCTGTAACCCGCTGCTTGTCAGGAGCACAGAGAAGATACCAGGACGGCACAGAGGAGAGTGGGATCTGCTGCAGATCTACAGGGACCAGGGCTGGGTAAGCATCATGTTTTTTATGTTTCACCCCGCGCCCATTTTATTACTTAGGACAGTGTTTCCAAACCAGAGTGCCTTCAGCTATTGCAAAACTACAACTCCCAGCATGCCCGGACAGTCAAAGGTTGTCTGGGCATGCTGGGAGTTGTAGTTTTGCAACAGCTGGAGACACACTGGTTGGGAAACACTGACTTAGCATTCGAATTTTGGCAGTGTCTCAGCCCCAGATCCTCTTTGTGTGATATGGTGCCAGGCCGCCGCCACCGCAGGTAATCATACATTTTCCCAGGGGGCCATATGGCTATATCTCAAATGGCAAAAAAACGTGATGCGATTCCGATATATCGTGCAGCCCTATTGAGAGTCTATGTAAATGTCGTAGACTGATGTCTGACCTTTTCGTTCTGCACATCCAAACTTGCTCCGGCTTCCAAGAGCAAATCCGCAGCATTGACATTGCCGGAGGAGACCGCCCAGTGCAGCGCCGTGTTGCGATGGATCTTGTCAGTCAGATTCAAGGATGGGTTCAGCTTCAAGAGGAAATTTGTGGGTTCCATACTGTAAGGAAGCAGAGATCTTATCACAGTGCAATTGATTTCTATATTATATATTGGAATGACATTACCGTTTTGGGTCTGCAGCTCCTATGCAGACCTATGTGTCTCTATGGCAGTGTTTCCCAACCACGGTACCTCCACATGTTGCAAAACTACAACTCCCAGAATTCTGGGAGTTGTAGTTTTGCAACACCCTGGTTGGCAGTTACATCCTGCACTAGTGTTTCCCAAACAGTGCGTCTCCAGCTGTTGGAAAACTACAACTCCCAGCATGCCCGGACAGCCTTTGGCTGTCCGGGCATGCTGGGAGTTGTAGTTTTCCAACAGCTGGAGACACACTGTTTGGGAAACACGTCCTACATTCATATTCCTTTCTATCTGTTCCCTACTATATATAGTGTATGTGTATGTGTATATATATATATATATATATATATATATATATATATATATATATACATACAAATACAGTGTATGTGTATATATATATATATATATAAATATATATATACATACACACATATATATATATACATACACACACATACATATATATAAGGGTTTGTTTGTAGTCTGTTACCATGGAGACACATGGTTGCTTGCAAAGTTGATAGCTTTTTCTTTTTTACATAAATTGTAATTTATTTTAAAAAAAATTATACAAAAATAAAACAAAAAAATAAAAAAACACAGGCTACTAATACAACACATTTACATTCTATATAATGCATTTACTGACGCATTTTACATTCTTCGTTTTTTTTTCCGTTACCCAATAATTTTCTGTGCAGAGAGCATGAGCGGAGTCATTCCATTCATATCCGGGCCATCGATGTTCTGTAAGGAGAAATACAGAGAGCAGGCTATAAGTTTACATGGCGGGAGGAGGTCTCTTTAACATATATAATTATATAGGTTTTCTGGTTCACCTTTACAATCATATTTTATTATCTTAAAGGGGTTGTCCGTGGGGTATCAAGCACATTTATTTATAAAAAAATAAATAAAAAAAATTTGATACTTACCTAACCTGGTCCCGCGCAGCTTCATTCCGGTCCATGCTTGTTCAGTAGTCATCTCTACAGGACCTGCTCAGTCAATAACTGGGGACACACCCCCGCGGCCAGGGATTGGCTTATCAGACAGGTCCTGCTAAGATAACTCATCCTGGGAATAGGAAGAAGCTGTGACAACCCAGGGACTGAAAGGCACTAGAACGGGAGCTGAGGGGGACGAGGGTAGGTAAGTATCACTTATATCAAAGATTATGTAAACCCAGACAACCCCTTTTCAAATAAAAAGATGCAGTTGTGATTATGGGAGAATTTACACACAACTTTTATACGGGCCGGTTATGAAGCAAATGACCGTTCCTAGGAACGCCGATTCTCAATAATGGACCAGCGATCAGCTGACTGAATCTTTGGCGCGTCCATTTAAATTATCCTTATTGAATTGAAGGGCTGCATAATTATTGGAGCCCACTGTCTGCCCATCTAAGGGCTCGGTCACATGGCCGTCTGCCCCGTTCCATTAATTAATGGAACTAATTGTGAGTTGAAGACATTTCTGCAACAAATCAAGGGGTTTTCCAATTTTTAAGCATTTTAAAAGGGGTATTCCAGGAAAAAAACACTTTTTATATCAACTGGCTCCAGAAAGCAAAACAGATTTGTTCATTTACTCTTATTAAAAAATCTTAATCCTTCCAATAATTATCAGCTGCTGAAGTTGAGTTTTTCTTTTCTGTCTGGCAACAGTGCTCTCTGCTGACGTCTCTGCTTGTTTTAGGAACTGCACAGAGTAGAAGGGGTTTGCTACGGGGATTTGTTTCTCCTCTGGTCAGTTCCTGAGACAAGTCAGAGAGCACTTAGACAGAAAAGAACAACCTTAACTTCAGCAGCTCATATGTTCTGAAAGGATTAAGATTTTTTTTTTATAGAAGTGATTTACAAATCTGTTTAACTTTCTGGGGCCAGTTCATATATAAAAAATGTTTTTTTCATGGATAACCCCTTTAATTGTATCTGAAACCTGACATGAAGTGACTTTGCAAATCACTTCGTTTTTCTGCAGCGGTCCCAGCGGTCATGTAGTACACCCAGCATGCACTGCAGTGCAGTATACAGCTACATCAGCTCTTATGCATGTAGAAATGGTTTGTAATAATCATGCTGGAAAAAAAATAAAAATCAAGGTATGGACCATTTTTATCGATACACAATGCACGTATGCAGTGGACGCAACGTCAGCAGAAGAGAAGGGATAAATACTGGCGTCACATGACCTATTGGAAACGCCAAACACAAATGATCCCCTCGGTGAGTCAGGGATCACAATTTCAATTATTCATACAAAAACCCAGGGTTTAAGCCTCAATGTTCTCCAAACAGTGTGTCTTCCACTGTTGGAAAACTACAACTCCCAGCATACTGGGAGTTGTAGTTTTGCAACAGCTGGAGGTGCATTGGTTGGAAAATAGTGATTTATATGACCAATGGCCTCTTGACTCTCTGTTAAGTCTGGGTGTCAGAGGAGAGAAGGGTCGGGCAAGTGTCCATCTGCTGAATACATGTACAAGTGTCTGGGCATGCTGGGAGTTGTGGTTTTCCAACAGCAGGAGACACACTGGTGCAGAATGTAACTGACAAGGTTTTGCTTGTTGTCTGTCACCATAGAGACACATAGGTCTCCATAGGAGCTGCAGAATAGAAGGAATAAATACTGGCGTCACATGACCTGTTGGAAACGCCAAACACAAAATGATCCCCAGGGATCACAATTTCAATTATTCATACAAAAACCCAGGGTCTAAGCCCAGGGTACAAGATCCCCCCCGAAAAAAATTAAATATTTAATTCTTGGGCTAGGTTCACACTGCAGAATCTCCGGCAGAAAATTTCCACCCGGAGATTCCGAGTGCGGCCAGCGCCAAATGAATCAGTCGGTGCTAGGACCGCGCGGACACTGCAGTCTCCAATAGACTGCCATGTGTTCCGTGAGTATTTCCACCTGAAGAATGAGCAACCCCATTCTTCAGGCGGAAATTTTAAAGTGGATTTTCCGTTCTCAAATTCCGAAGTTTGAATATGTGAACGGAAACCCATTCACTGTACTATAAGTTTTAGTAAGCGGAATTTCTGCCTGTAATGTCAAAGCGGAATTGCAGGCGGAAATTTTGGTAGTGTGAACCTAGCCTTATTGTTATAAAATAAATGTGACCTGAAGATCTTAAAACAGCGCAATACAGCTCCAGATATCAAAGTGCACCCACTCATAGGCCGGTATTGGGGTCTGCAGTCCCCCTTAACTGGATTGCTGATATTAAAATCAAATAATTTGGCCCCCTCTACTAGTTTCAGTGCACCAGCACAGTCTTCAGCGTGAGGACACCGGAACTAGTAGGGGGCGGCAAATCATTTGGTTTTAATATCAGTAATCAGTTGAGGGGGACTGCAAACCCCAATACCGGCCTATGAGTGGGTTTACCCCAAGTGCACTTTGATATCTGGAGCTGTATTGCGCTGTTTTAAGATCATTAGTCACATTTATTTTATAACAATAAGAATAAAAAGTTGATTTTTATGTACTCACCGTAAAATCTCTTTCTCGTATCTCTCATTGGGGGACACCTTACAGATGGGTATATGCTCTTGCCACTAGGAGGCGCTGAAGCTCCTCCCTGGCAGGATATACCCGCCCACAGGAAGTGAGGTAATCAGTTTTGTTACAAAGCAGTAGGCGAAGCCAAAAAAGAAATACGTCCCAAGGACTCTAGAAAGGAATCTAGAGCCAGAAAAAATTGTCCGGAAAAAGGATGAAGAAATGGGTGGGTGAGGTGTCCCCCAATGAAGGCTACAACAAAGAGATTTTACGGCGAGTACAAAAAAACCTCTCCTTTTCTCGGTCGCTCTTCATTGCGGGACACCTATACTGATGGGACGTACCAAAGCAGACCCCTAGGGTGGGAAAAACAACCACCAGAGAAAAGGAATCAGTCCTGAGACTGAACTCACGAGTGCACAAGGCCTGCGGACGAGCCCCCCAGGTGGAGACACACGAGGCCCAGAAATTGAGCTCCTGGAATATCTCCCATCCAAGGAGATGGACTGGGATGCCAGAGGGAGGGGCTGTCCTCTGTAGAGACCCAAGACAATCGGGTCATATAGAGACAAGGAAACCACAGAAAAAAAAAAAAAAAAGAGAAGGGATTCTGCTCTGGAGAGGTCCGGTGCATGAGAGCAAAGACCTGAACAGCCACAGACCCCAAAACCCCGGTCCCAGGGGCCCGTCATGAGCAACCAGAAGGAGACAATAGTCGTACTGGTGTAATGTGGATAACCTGAATGCCCTCCAATTCGGGAGGACATGGACCCCGAAGGAAGAAAGGAGAGGCAAACACCCTGAAAAGGGGGGCATCTCGGATACCGGAGAGACAGACAAGTAAACTGGAGACGTAGAGTCACCTGGAAGACGAACCCCTGAAGAGTAAGGAAAACAAACGTCCGCGAAAACTCTCCGGGCAACAAACTTCCATGAAGAAGTGAAGGAGTGCAGAACAGAAAGACCGCCCCGACTAATGGGATCGCGGAGGAGTCTTGGCCAGATCACTACACATGCCCAAGACCTGAACCATCACCAAGGCTCACGGAATCGGACGAGACACCTGAAAGGAAGGCACGCCACAGCATCCTAGGACAGAGTCCAAGCCAAGGAGACCAACCAGTCATAGACCCGAGTGGTCCGAGCGGACCAGAACACTCTGAAGAAAACATCCCGCCAGAACGGGAACGGAGGGAGAAACAAATGAGAACCCAGCTGGGACTCTCAGGGTCTGGGACCAGGAAGGATGACTCCAGAAGACTTTGGAGTCAGTGTAGTACAACTGACACAGACAAAAGGGAAGGAAGAACACACCCTTCCAGGGAGATTGCACAAACTCCTCCAACAGAGGAGAGAACCAAGATGCGTGAGCAGCAGTAGACAACCAAAAAACAGAGAGAGAGCAAAGATGCGTGAGCAGCAGTAGACAACCAAAAAACAGAGAGCGAGAGCCAAGCTGTGATAGTGGACAGTAAGCACACAAGCCTAGACAGGAAAAGGCTCTAGCTCTCAGCAAAAAACAAGGGCACAGCGAGATGGCACCATCTTGGTGGCAGAAAAATACTCAACAAAAACAAGGGTGGTTGAGATGAAAACCTAAGTACAGTCCCATGACAAGCACCCTGATCCCCATACCCCCTGGAAAAGGGGATTGGCAAAACGCGCCGGGCGCAGTAGGAGCAGGGAAATGCAGTCCCACCGCCACGGGAAAAGTACTGGGTGAAGGAGCCCCCAGGGGCAACCATCGCTGTCTGGAGGAGCCACCTGTGTTCCAAGAGGGATAGGAATCCTGTACACTGGAGCTGGGCAAAAAATACAAGACATGTTGACAACCATTCCAGACAGTAACGAGTAGGGGCCTAAGCCAACCCGGACAGAAACCTCGGAAAAAAAAAAACACCTGGAGGCATAGGGAGGGTCTGAACTGACTGCCACCCCAGCAGGCCCCATGTCAGAACAGAAGTGCTCAACCGTCACACAACTGCAGAAACAAAATCACAGGAAGCCCCGAGGCTCACCCCACCGAACAAACGATCATTTCAGCATACGATCACTCTCAGAGGCCATCACATGGTGAAGGCAGCATCAACATACGATGCTTTTGTATGTCGGGGCCATCGCATAAACGGCTATCCGGCAGCGCGTACTGCTTCAGCTGCCGTCGAATAGCTGTTTACGGTGCCCCGTGTGGTCCGCTGACTATTACTTACCTGTCCTCGGGGCTCCGGCGCATCCTCTTCGGGATCCTCTGCATTGCCGGCGCTCTCCATCGTCGTCATCACGTCGCTGCGCACGCCGTCCCATCATCCAATAGGAGCGGCATGCGTAGCGACATGATGGCGGCGACGGAGAGCGCGGATGCCGGGGAAACAGAGGCCTTGCCGCAGCCTCGGGGACGCGGTGTCAGTGATGGACGGCGACATCCCGGGCAGCGGTGACAGGTCCGGAGCGGCGGGGACAGGTGAGTACAACTTCCTCTAACAGTAGTCTACAACATGCGGACCTCCAGATGTTGCAAAACTACAACACCCAGCATGCACGGACAGCCAACGGCTGTCCGGGCATGCTGAGTGTTGTAGTTTTGCAACATCTGGAGGTCCACAGGTTGGAGACCACTGTCCTATACTTTACATTGCACGGATCCCTCAACATGCGACGGTTTCAACAAACGATGGTCCGTTTGGAACGGATTACCATCGTATGTTGAGAGACCACTGTGTATGTATGTATATATATATATATTTATTTATTTATTTATAAATGTATTTGTTTGTGTGTTAAAAAAAAATAAAAAAAAAATCAGGCAACAATGTAGCTGGAAGGGAGTATGGGGCGCCCTACACAGTGTGCTATAGGAGAGCTTGCCAAGCCGCCGCTTTACAGCTCCGAGGCAGGGGAGCAATAGAGGCGGGGGGGGAACAAGCTCTCGCCGGCTACTGCCTCGGGAGCAAGAAGAGCCTCTCCACGGAGCGCCACCGGCTCCTACAGTGGAGGAGGGCGGAGCTAGCCGCTGAAGAGTGAGTCTCATACCTCACTGGACAATGCCCCAGCAGAGCATGAGCAGGAGAGGAGGCGCTGCCTGACTTCCCGGCTTGTGCGCTGAGACAGGGGAAGAAAAAAGGCTGAGTTATGTGCCGCCATGATCTCCCAAACGCCCACCGGCTGAGCACCCCGGAGCGCACCCACGACGGGTCCGTGCGGCAGACCCGGCTTTGATGAGGGGACAGGCGCCAGCTGGCGGGACGATCAGAAAGTGAAGAGGGGGGGAGATGTATACTCACCCCAGTCGCCACATACTCACCCAAGATATCTTCAGCCAGCTTTTTAGTCACCTGCATCACGTCATGCTGAAACAGACAGGACGAGCAGGGAAATAGGGGGACCCGGGCCCTAGGTACAACCTCAGGCGCTGGCCGTTGGCGGGAAGGGGTCAACGGTGCATACTTTTATGACCCGTGCCCCTTAACCTCATATGGGGGAACCGGTAGCACCATGCTCCTGAACCCCCACCTGAAAAAAGGAAAACAAAAGGGAGTAAGAATCTAACTAAACAGCCATTACTAGAAAATAAAAAAGACAAGGTCTGGTGCCTCCTGCTGACACTAGCTAAAACTGATTACCTCATTGCAGGTGGGCGGGTATATCCTGCCAGGGAGGAGACGACTTTTTTTCCTACTGTCAGCGCCTCCTAGTGGCAAGACCATATACCCCATCAGTAAGGTGTCCCCCAATGAAGAGCAATCGAGAAAGATATATATTGGGGGGGGGCTTGTTCTAAAGGGATCTTGTACTCCAGGCTTAGGCCCTGGGTTTTATTATGAATAACTGTCGGAAACGCTACACAATGTGACGGTTTCGGAAATGTACATGATTTACAAGGTTGCTTTCAAGTAAAAAATTATTTTACCCCTTTTTAAAGATTTGTTATCGTTTTGTTTCTTTCTTATACGAAGGTATATGTCTCCATGGTGACAAACAAACCTGATTCTGCAGCCATAGTTCCTTCTATTTGTCCTATACTTTTTGTAAACCTTCTAAACATAGGTTAGAATAAAGTAGGGAACAAATGGAAGGTAATGTGACTACAGGGATAGATGGCTTCATTGTTGTCTGATACCATAGAGATGCATTGTGGGTACAGGAGCTTTAGAGACAAAAACAAGAGGAAATTATAATTAGGATCTATCGCAATGTTGCTTCGTTTTTTCTTATCGGAGGTATAGAGACAATAAAAATAAATAAATAAAAAAAAAACTCTTGCTGCAATGGTGGACACAGCCTTTCACTCCTTAAAGGGGTACTCCACTGCCCCAGCATTTGGAACATTTAGTTCAGAACGCTGGGTGCAGGGGTCATTACGTCATGGCCACACCCATTGTGATGTGAAGCCATGCCCCCTCAATGCAAGTCTATGGGAGGGGGCGTGACGGTCGTCACGCCCCCTGCCATAGACTTGCATTGAGGAGGTGTGGTGTGATGTAATGAGGGGCGTGGCAGTGACGTCACGACCCCCGCACCCAGCATTTGGAACTAAATGTTCCAAATGCTGGGGCAGTGGAGTACCCCTTTAAAGGGGTA
The DNA here is from genome assembly GCF_029499605.1 of Hyla sarda. Classification (NCBI taxonomy): domain Eukaryota; kingdom Metazoa; phylum Chordata; class Amphibia; order Anura; family Hylidae; genus Hyla; species Hyla sarda. The sequence goes on from NC_079194.1 coordinate 294,299,264, forward strand.
TTCCAGGAAAAAAACATTTTTTTTTTTTTATATCAACTGGCTCCAGAAAGTTAAACAGATTTGTAAATTACTTCTATAAAAAAATCTTAATCCTTTCAATAATTATCAGCTGCTGAAGTTGAGTTGTTGTTTTCTGGTAGCAGTGCTCTCTGCTGACATCTCTGCTTGTCTAGGGAACTGCACAGAGTAGGAGAGGTTTGCTATGGGGATTTGCTTCTAAACTGGGCGGTTCCCGAGACAGGTGTCATCAGAGAGCACTTAGACAGAAAAGAACAACTCAACTTCAGCAGCTCATAAGTACTGAAAGGATTAAGATTTTTTAATAGAAGTAATTTACAAATCTGTTTAACTTTCTGGAGCCGGTTGATGTATAAAAAAAAAAAAGTTTTTTTCTGGATATCCCCTTTAACTTTCTGGCACCAGTTGATTTAAAAAAAAAAAATGTTTTTAACCGGAGTACCCCTTTAAGGCGGCCAAGTTTTTTCCTGGATAACCCCTTCAAAGACACAGGGTGTAAATGTTGTGTGTTTCATACCCAGTGTGTCCCATCAGCCAGGACCCACAGCTAATATTGGACAATGGAGGTGATGTTCAGCATTAACCATTTAGATGCCGCAATCAAAAAGTTGATTGTGACTAGAGATGAGCGAACTTACAGTAAATTCGATTCGTCACGAACTTCTCGGCTCGGCAGTTGATGACTTATCCTGCGTAAATGAGTTCAGCCTTCAGGTGCTCCGGTGGGCTGGAAAAGGTGGATACAGTCCTAGGAAAGAGTCTCCTAGGACTGTATCCACCTTTTCCAGCCCACCGGAGCACAGGAAAGCTGAACTAATTTATGCAGGAAAAGTCATCAACTGCCGAGCCGAGAAGTTCGTGACCAATCGAATTTACTGTAAGTTCGCTGATCTCTAATTGTGACGTCTAAATGCGGGAAAAATCATTGTCGGCTACCCCAGGGAGCTGGTCGGAACACCACAACGAAATTGTGGGGTCCCAATCAGCTGAGAGAAAAAAAAATTAGAAGGCTCAGATGAAATTGTGGTTTTCCCGGAATACGTACGTGTCCTTTTGCGATCAGATAGGCTATGATGGGCATGTGCTGGTAAAGGACGGCCAGGTGTACGCTGTTATATCCTTCCCCATCTATCAGACTGGGGTCTGCACCACATTTCATCAGCAGAATAATAGTCTGGAGGTGTCCTTGTCTGAGGGAGGAAAGAAAAATGTGTTAATATGGAGTCGCACATTGTAATAATTTCCTGCAGAGGAGTGTTTCCCAACCAGAGTGATACCAGCTATTGAAAAACTACAACTTCCAGCATGCCCGGACAGCCAAAGGTTATCTGAGCATGCTGGGAGTTGTAGTTTTACAACAGCTGGAGGGAACCTTACTTACTTCCCTTGCTCCGCACTTCCTGGTCCGCACAGTTCTGGTTCAGGTGGGACAGTTCTGCGGCCAGTGAAAATGTCTTGTGCCGACCTCAGCAATAGGAAGCGAGGAGCAAGGGAAGTAAGTAGAGTTTTTATTAAAAAAAGAAAAAAGTTTTTGCCAGGCACTCATACACCTTCATTATCTTTCAAACTGAACACTGTTCCACGTACGGCTATCTCTCCACAGGTACCGAATGGGGAGGGGAAAGGGTCGGGCAGCTGAAATCCAACATGTCCAATCCTGTTGAAGGAGAATGGACGCTTGGCCGGTTATGCCCAAAGTGACAGGTTTGGCCGAGTATTCGCTAAGGTGTATGGGGGTTTATAGAGAGCGCTCCGATACCGTGTACTGAGCCGTGAAGCTGTACAAAATGGACGGGATCAGGATCGATTTCAAGCTTCTAAAGGGTTTAAATTCACTGACAACAAGCAGTTTACAAAAGTTTACCAATCATTCATAAAACTGTGAATCAGATCTCATATCAGTTAGACAGATGGAAGTCGACACTGATCCCAGAGCCATGATAGTACAGAGGCCGCCATTACAGTGACCCCCCGACCTACGATCATTTCAACATACGATCACTCTCAGAGACCATCGCATGTTGAAGGCAGCATCAGTATACGATGCTTTTGTATGTCGGGGCCATCGCATGAACAGCTATCCGGCAGCGCAGACTGCTTCAGCTGCCACCGGATAGCCGTTTACGGTGACCCGTGTGGTCCGCTCATGATCACTTACCTGTCCTCGGGATCCCCTGCATCGTCAGCGCTCTCCATCGCGTCGCTGCGCGCGCCGTCCCATCATCCAATAGGAGCAGCGTGCGTAAGGACGTGATGGCGGCAACGGAGAGCGAGGATGCTGGGGAAGCAGAGGCCTTGCTGGAGCGTCGTGGACACCCTGGAGATGCGGCGACAGTGATGGAGGGCGACATTCCAGGCAGCGGTGACGGTCCGGAGCGGCGAGGACACGTGAGTATAATCTCCAATACCAGTGGTCTTCAACCTGCGGACCTCCAGATGTTGCAAAACTACAACTCCCAGCATGCCCGGACAGCCGTTGGCTGTCCGGGCATGCTGGGTGTTGTAGTTTTGCAACATCTGGAGGTCCGCAGGTTGTAGACCACTGTCCTATACTTTACATTGCACGGGTCCCTCAACAAACGATGGTCCATTTGGAACGGATTACCATGGTATGTTGAGGGACCACTGTATAATCATTACACATCTTGTGGATCCTGGAGGGAGATCAGATAATCGGAGCCTCTCCCTACAGATCAGGAAACACAAGGTGGACGGGCCGGTTCCCCAGGAATGTGACTCAATAAAAGGAAATGTGCATGTTCTCCTAATACCAACGGCAGCCGCGTAATCTCATAATGACGGCTACACGGGGCGGGGACACCACTTGCCACACAGGATACGGCCTTACTAAACTGGTGCCAGGGGGCAGATGAGCCTGTTATTACCACATTCCCTGCTCGCATCACCCAGGGAAAATAGGGCCTGTAAATGTGGCCTCTGCTCTCAGCTTTTATAGGAATGTATGTTTGTTTTCATACTGTTATGGGTAAAAGGAGCAAAATGTACACAATTATATTGTTATTACTACAAAACTGCCTTTATTTTTTATATTTATAAATATATATATATATATATATATATATATATATATATATATATATATTCTATTTTTCTTTTTTTTTACTTTCTTATTTATTTACATTTTTATTTATTTAAATGTTATTAATTTATTTTATTTATTTGTTATTAATTTATTTAAATCTTATTTATTTTATTTATTTATGTTATTTATTTAAATCTTATTTATTTATGTTATTTATTTAAATCTTATTTATTTTATTTATTTATGTTATTTATTTAAATCTTATTTATTTATGTTATTTATTTAAATCTTATTTATTTTATTTATTTATGTTATTTATTTAAATCTTATTTATTTTATTTATTTATGTTATTTATTTAAATCTTTATTTATTTAAATGTTTTTATACATTGTCGCTCCATGTCTGTGCTGTGTGCTATGTGGTTTTGTAGTTGATCCCTTTTATGTGGGTTATCTACACAACAAGTAATTGCCCTGTACTTTTCATGATTAGGTTTTCCTTTATGTAACATGATTCTAGGGTATAGTACTTGTTTTTTCGACGTGGTTATTTTTCTGCCATAACTATACTCCATGTACGCGGGTTGAGGTCCGGTGCTGCATTGCCTTATTTGCTGTAATATTGTTTCGGATTCGTTGTGAGGGAAAGACACGGGGATTGGGGGAAGGGGGAGAGGGTTTTTTGTATTTGTATATTTGTTGTTTGTTTTATGTAAAAATGTTTAAAAATTTCTGATTTATACAAAAACAAAAAAATTATATATATATTTTTTTTTATACAGTGTATTCCATCGTTTGTCGAATCCATCGTATGTTGAGGGATCCGTGCAATGTAAAGTATAGGAAGTTATACTCACCTGTCCCCGCCGCTCCGGACCGCGTCCTCACCGCTCCCGATGCTGTCCCGCTGCTCCGGCATCTTCTTCAGGATCCTCTGGCTTCTTCCGCATCTTCTCCGGTGTCCGGGCCTCGCTTTTTGGTGACGTTATTACGTTGCTGCGCAGGGACGGCGTGTGCAGTGAGGTAATAACGACGCCGGAAAGCGAGGCCGGGATCCTGGAGAAGATGCAGAAAACGCCGGAGGATCGCGAAGTGGACCCGGAGCAGCGGGAATAGGTAAGTGAATCTGTCCGGGATGCTTAAACTGCTATCCGACAGCAGCTTAAGCATTTTGAGCTGTCGGATAGCAGTTAATGCGATGGCCCCGACATATAAAAGCATCGTATGTCGATTTGATCATATGTCGGGGCCATCGTAGGTCGGGGGGGGGGGGGGGGGGGGGGGGGGGGATTTTTAAAGTTTGCATTTGTCTATGATAAATTTTGCGCAAGCTAACTAAAGAGATTTAAAAAAAAGTGTATATTAAAAAATAAATAAATAAAGCTCTGCTTGGGGAGGTGGGTGTAGATTTGCGATTTTTTTGGCCAACTGCATTGTGTTTCTAGATCAGTGTTTACCAACCAGTGTGCCTCCATCTGTTACAAAACTACAACTCCCAGCATGCCCTGACAGCCAAAGGCTTTGTACAGGATACCGACAACTTCACCCTAAGGCTAGGTTCCCACTACGGAATTTCCGTCTGCAATTCCGCTTTGACATTGCAGGCAGAAATTCCGCTTACTAAAACGTATAGTGTAGTGAATGGGTTTCCGTTCACATATTCACACTTCGGAATTTGTGAAGCAGAATTTGTGAACGGAAAATCCGCATGAAAATTTCCGCATGAAGAATGGCGTTGATGATTCTTCAGACGGAAATACTCGCGGAACATATTGCAGTCTATTGGGGACTGCAGTGTCCGCGCGGTCATAGCGCAGACTGATTCAGTCGACGCTGGCCGCACTCCCAATCTCCGGACGGAAATTTTCTGCCCGGAGATTCCGCAGTGTTAACCTAGTCACAGACTTTATTGGGCCTCCGGCCAGGCCTAGGATAAAGTCAGACAGCAGAATCTAAAGCAATGTTTCTAAACTAGTGTGCCTCCAGCTGTTGCAAAACTACAACTCCCAGCATGCCCGGACAGCCAAAGGACAGCATGCTGGGAGTTGTAGTTTTGCAACGACTAGAGACAAACTGGTTGGAAAACACTGGTCTTTCTAGAAATCATGGTGGAGGTTGGTGTTGCAAAAATTTCGCTAAAAATGTACACAAAAGCGCACATGCCAAAAATTATGCGAAAAATATACAACCAAATAAAAACTAAAACCAGTGATAAATGCCCCTCGATGTCTGTGGTACCTGACAGCCCAGTGAAGTGGAGTGGAGTTTAACGTTCCTCCCAGCTGATCCACGATGGCCCCTTTGGAGATGAAGTACCTGGGTTTGGAAGAAACACACGGTCAGTGACCTACCATGGTTCTGTAGGTGAATGGTGTATATGCGCATGGTGTATACGTACTTCACAAGCTCCAGTCTATTGTTAATGGCCGCCCAGTGCAGCAGCGTCACGTTCTCGCTATCCGGTTGGCGAACATCATAACCGGCCTCTACCAGCTCTCTGCATCGGTCAAGCAAGCCGTGTCTGAAAGAAAAGCAAAATATTGTTACAGTATATTATATATATATATATATATATATATATATATATATATATATATATATATATATATATAGAGTGAAATGCCAAAATGAATCCTGGACGCTTCCATTTATATACAACACAGGTGGAGGAGAATTTACTGAAGCACAATGGCAGCCCAGCGGCACAGGTATAGATTCATTCACTACGGGCAGACCTTGGTTTATCAGCAATTATGTTTTTTTTTTTTTTTTAAGTTAGGATCAAAAACATAAGGCGGCAAGGTTGCGTGACACCGGATCTCTGACCAAAAAGATCTGATGCTGAACACCGGAGGTAGCATGAGGGATCAGAGCGGGAGCGGATGCAAGTAAAACAGTTATGACTATGATACAGAAGGGAGATGAGGGGACATCAATAACTGGCACACAAGGGGGGGGGGTAAAACTAATGACTGACACAGGAAGAGATGAGGGGACACTAATGACTGAGACACAGGGAGAGATGAGGGGACACTAATGACAGAGACACAGGGAGAGATGAGGGGACACTAATGACTGCGACACAGGGAGAGATGAGGGGACACTAATGACTGACACAGGGAGAGATGAGGGGACACTAATGACAGAGACACAGAGAGAGATGAGGGGACACTAATGACTGACACAGGGAGAGATGAGGGGACACTAATGACTGTGACACAGGGAGAGATGAGGGGACACTAATGACTGACACAGGGAGAGATGAGGGGACACTAATGACTGACACAGGGAGAGATGAGGAGGACACTAATGACTGACACAGGGAGAGATGAGGAGGACACTAATGACTGACACAGGGAGAGATGAGGGGACACTAATGACTGTGACACAGGGAGAGATGAGGGGACACTAATGACTGTGACACAGGGAGAGATGAGGGGGCACTAATGACTGACACAGGGAGAGATGAGGGGACACTAATGACTGTGACACTGGGAGAGATGAGGGGGCACTAATGACTGACACGGGGAGAGATGAGGGGACACTAATGACTGACACGGAGAGATGAGGGGACACTAATGACTGTGACACAGGGAGAGATGAGGGGACACTAATGACTGACACTGGGAGAGATGAGGAGGACAATAATGACTGACACAGGGAGAGATGAGGGGACACTAATGACTGTGACACTGGGAGAGATGAGGGGACACTAATGACTGACACTGGGAGAGATGACGAGGACACTAATGACTGACACAGGGAGAGATGAGGGGACACTAATGACTGACACTGGGAGAGATGAGGGGACACTAATGACTGTGACACAGGGAGAGATGAGGACACTAATGACTGTGACACAGGGAGAGATGAGGACACTAATGACTGTGACACAGGGAGAGATGAGGGGACACTAATGACTGTGACACTGGGAGAGATGAGGGGACACTAATGACTGTGACACTGGGAGAGATGAGGGGACACTAATGACTGTGACACAGGGAGAGATGAGGGGAGACTAATGACTGACACAGGGAGAGATGAGGGGACACTAATGACTGTGACACTGGGAGAGATGAGGGGGCACTAATGACTGACACTGGGAGAGATGAGGGGACATATATGACTGTCACACTGGGAGAGATGAGGGGACACTAATGACTGACACGGAGAGATGAGGGGACACTAATGACTGACACGGAGAGATGAGGGGACACTAATGACTGACACGGAGAGATGAGGGGACACTAATGACTGACACTGGGAGAGATGAGGAGGACAATAATGACTGACACAGGGAGAGATGAGGGGACACTAATGACTGTGACACAGGGAGAGATGAGGACACTAATGACTGTGACACAGGGAGAGATGAGGACACTAATGACTGTGACACAGGGAGAGATGAGGACACTAATGACTGTGACACAGGGAGAGATGAGGACACTAATGACTGTGACACAGGGAGAGATGAGGGGACACTAATGACTGTGACACAGGGAGAGATGAGGACACTAATGACTGTGACACAGGGAGAGATGAGGACACTAATGACTGACACTGGGAGAGATGAGGGGACACTAATGACTGTGACACTGGGAGAGATGAGGGGACACTAATGACTGTGACACTGGGAGAGATGAGGGGACACTAATGACTGTGACACAGGGAGAGATGAGGGGACACTAATGACTGTGACACAGGGAGAGATGAGAGGACACTAATGACTGACACTGGGAGAGATGAGAGGACACTAATGACTGACACTGGGAGAGATGAGAGGACACTAATGACTGACACTGGGAGAGATGAGAGGACACTAATGACTGTGACACAGGGAGAGATGAGGGGACACTAATGACTGTGACACAGGGAGAGATGAGGACACTAATGACTGTGACACAGGGAGAGATGAGGACACTAATGACTGTGACACAGGGAGAGATGAGGGGACACTAATGACTGTGACACAGGGAGAGATGAGGACACTAATGACTGTGACACTGGGAGAGATGAGGAGGACACTAATGACTGTGACACAGGGAGAGATGAGGAGGACACTAATGACTGACACAGGGAGAGATGAGGGGACACTAATGACTGTGACACAGGGAGAGATGAGGACACTAATGACTGTGACACAGGGAGAGATGAGGACACTAATGACTGACACAGGGAGAGATGAGGGGACACTAATGACTGTGACACTAATAGAGATGAGGGGACACTAATGACTGTGACACGGAGAGATGAGGGGACACTAATGACTGTGACACAGGGAGAGATGAGGGGACACTAATGACTGTGACACAGGGAGAGATGAGGGGACACTAATGACTGTGACACTAATAGAGATGAGGGGACACTAATGACTGTGACACAGGGAGAGATGAGGGGACACTAATGACTGACACAGGTAAAAAAACGTTTCCCACTGGAGTACCCCTTTGAGGTGGCTGTAAACCTGCAATAGCTCAGTTGACAGGTATTCCTTCTGACACCCCCAAACACATGCATGGTTGGCTCAACCGACTGTGCATGTGCTCTAGGAGGAAGCCCCCCCCCCCCCCATTAGAATTCTGTAAACTAGTCGTCTCCAAACTGTGCACCTCCAGCTGTTGCAAAACTACGACTCCCGGCATGCTGGGAGTTGTAGTTTTGAAACTTCGGGTGTAAACTGTGCTTAAAGGGGTACTCCGGTGTGGAAAACTTTATTTTTTATTTTTTTAATTAACGGATACCAGAAAGTTAAACAGATTTGTAAATTACTTCTATTAAAAAATCTTAATCTTTCAGTACTTATTAGCAGCTGTATGCTACAGGGGAAGTGCTTTTCTTTTCTGTCTTGTCCACAGTGCTCTCTGCTCACACCTCTGTCCGTATCAGGAACTGTCCAGAGCAGCATAGGTTTGCTATGGGGATTTTCTCCTGCTCTGGACAGTTCCTGATACGGGCATCAGGTGTCAGCAGAGAGCACTGTGGACAAGACAAAAAAAGAGATTCAAAAAGAAAAGCATTTTCTCTGTAGCATACAGCTGCTAAAAAGTACTGGAAGGATACAGATGTTTTAATAGAAGTAATTTACAAATCTGTTTAAACTTTCTGGCAGCAGTTGATTTAAAATAAAAATGTTTTCCACCGGAGTACCCCTTTAAAGGGAACTTCTGCACATTCATATAGTAATATACTAATAAAAGGGAATAGACTGTATATCCTCGCCCAGGTGCATTATAGGACACAAAGGCCGCGCAGGACTCGTTGTGGTTAAGTAAACAGAGCCGTGTATACGAGGTGATTTACACTACAGGAGAGTGTCGGACAATAACCTGAACAAGGTAAAAGCAAACAGAGATAGGGCGGGGGAGGGGGGAGGCCGGGAACAGGGAAGAGGAGACGGAGACGTCTGAGGAGTATACGCCAAGGGCAGAGAGACTCCCCCACCCAAGGCCGGGCATCTGGATCTCATTGTGGGGCCACTGCTACAGGCTGCGCTATATCAATCCCTATACGGGTACGTTCACACTGCGGAATTGGGGCGGAAATCAAGCAGACATTTTCTGCCTCAATATATTGTTACTTTTCCACAAGAACTCACTGAGATTTCGTGCGGAATTGGCGCGGAATTCCGCGCGGAAATGCAGGTTTCATGCGGAGGAGTATCAAGTATTTCTATTCATAAAAATATTTTTTTTCATGCGGAAATTCCGCGCCAATTCCACGTGGAAATGTTTCTGACTCAAAAAATAATAATAACATTGATCTCTATGGGAGAACGACGCTGATTCCACCTGAAAGAAAGAACGAACATGTTCCTCCTCGTCAGAATTCTGCTGAGGGGCAGAAACTCTGCACAGCTCTATGGGGGGGGGGGGGGGGGGAGGGTTTCACTGCTGAATGATTTGGAGAGGGAAAAGCGAGCAGATTATTCGTGGAAATTCCTCTCCAATACCTCAGTGTGAACATTCCCTAAGGGACAGCACCCTGAATGTATACGGAGCAGCTGTTCACCATGTGTAGCTACTACTCAAAGCTTGTCCCAATGGAGCAAACCCAGATCTCCAGGGAGCGGAAAGAGAAGAATTTAGGTCATAGGTGGTGTAAGATCCCCACACTGCTCTCCCCGTATATCCTGTTCCTACTATACGGGCGACCGTGGACTTGAGGATTTAAAGGAGTACTCCGGTGGAAAACATTATTATTATTGTTTTTTTAATCAACTAATGCCAGAAAGGTAAACAGATTTGTAAATGACTTCTATTAAAAATAAAACCTTAATCCTTCCAGTACTTATTAGCTGCTGAATACTACAGAGGAAATTCTTTTCTTTTTGGAACACGGTGCTCTCTGCTGACATCTCTGTCCATTTTAGGAACTGTCCAGAGCAGCATATGTTTGCTATGTGGATTTTCTCCTACTCTGGACAGTTTTTAAAATGGACAATGTCAGCAGAGAGCACTGTGGTCATGATGTCAGCAGAGAGCTCTGTGTTCCAAAAAGAAAAGAATTTCCTCTGTAATATTCAGCAGCTAATAAGTACTGGAAGGATTAAGATTTTTATTAATAGAAGTCATTTACAAATCTGTTTAACTGATTAAAAAAAAAAAAAAAAAAAAGTTTTCCACCGGAGTACCCCTTTAATAAACTGTGGAAAACTGGAGGAAATCTCCGTAAGGACACTGTCCTACATTAAAGGGGTATTCTAGGGAAGCCAACTTTTGCTGTGGATAGGGGATAAGGGTCTGATAGCAGGGGTCTGACTGCTAAGACCCCCGCCATCTCTTGTATTAGGGTACGTTCACACGGGTGGATTTATTTGCGGGTTTCCTGCTGCATATTTGAAAGGGGGCGGGCTCTTCTCGGCTGTCCGCAGCAGATTTTCCGCTGTGGAAAATCCGCCGCAAGCCCCATTGAAGTCAACAGGGTCTGCGGCGGATTTTCCGCAGCGGAAAATCTGCTTTGGACAGTCGAGAAGAGCCCGCCCACTTATAAATACGCAGTGGGTAACCTGCAAATAAATCCGAACGTACCCTCAGGCCAAGAAAGTCGTCCGTGCTCACAGCGCAGTGGCCCCCACCCTCGGAGATGAGCTAGAGCGACAGCCCAATAACCAGTTAAGGCCGGGTTCACACCACGTTTTAGCAGTATAGTTCCCGTATACGTTTTCAATGTGAAAACCGTACGGAACCGTATTGAAAACCGTATGCATTGCCTCTCCATTGAAAACCGTACGCCAAAAGATGCATCAGGTTGGGTCCGTTTTGCATCCTGTACGGTTTTGTCTGTTTTTTTTTTTTCCCGTACCCAAGACTGTAGTCTACCACGGTTTTTGGTCCGGGAGAAAAACTGTATACGTTTTTTTTTTCAGGGTGCATGCACGGTTTTTGCTATACAGTTCTCGTATATGGTTCCAAGTTTAAAAAAACTACAGAAATGTATGAACCGTATGAATTGACTTAATGTAAACCGAACGTCAAACACATCATCCGGTTTAGTCCGTTTTGCGTCTTATATGGTTTAGTCCGTTTTGCGTCTTATATGGATGCAACCGGACATCATTTTTCAAACCGTATACAGATTATAATTTGGACACACGTTTTGATACAGTTTAGGTTTTGAGGAATCCGTTTTTTTCATCAAAAACCTGAGACAGGAACTGTACTACAAAAACGTGGTGTGAACGCAGCCTAAGAAAAGTCCAGCACTTCCTAGAGGTCGGCCAGGACAATGTTACTGGCCGCAGAACTGTCCCATCTCAACTAAAGATTGAGTGATCTGAGCGAGACAAACTTACAATGGAAATCTATGGGAACGTCTCGGTCAAACGTGCTTTTCCCAAGCTGTAACTAGTATTTTGTCAGGGTATAAACGCAGATCCTTTAAAGGGGTACTCCGGTGGAAAACGAATTTTTTTTTTAATCAAGTGGTGCCAGAAACTTAAACAGATTTGTAAATTACTTCTATTAAAAAAAAGGAAATTATTTTCTTTTTGGAACACAGTGCTCTCTGCTGACATCACGAGCACAGTGCTCTCTGCTGACATTTCTGTCCATTTTAAAAACTGTCCAGAGTAGGAGAAAATCCCCATAGAAAACATATTCTGCTCTGGACAGTTCCTAAAATGGACAGAGATGTCAGCAGAGAGCACTGTGCTTGTGATGTCAGCAGAGAGCACTGTGGTCATGGTTGACGTCCCTGGATGATCTGCGGTTCACCATATGAATTCTATGAAGCTGAATACATCCACGTGCATCAGAAGAAAAGCTTTCAGTCGCTCCTGCTCTTCCCCATTATACTCACTGTGTGGCTTTTACTATATCCCAGGAGCTGTAATCCTCCACCACTTGCTGGGCGGCCTCTTGGTCCTCCTTTGGTCCGCCATGTTGCCCGGCATGGTGGTGGCTGTGCTGGTGACAGTGGGAATGGGGAGATTTACACTACAAGAGAGAGGAAAAAGTGATTACTAAAAACAGTAGTCTAATAACATGGAAAATATATATATATATATACACACACACACCTCCTTACAGGGATCATATACTATATAATATATATACACCTCCTTACAGGGGATCATATACTATATAATATATACACCTCCTTACAGGGGACCATATACTATATAATATATATACACCTCCTTACAGGGGATCATATACTATATAATATATATACACCTCCTTACAGGGGATCATATACTATATAATATATATACACCTCCTTACAGGGATCATATACTATATAATATATATACACCTCCTTACAGGGATCATATACTATATAATATATATACACCTCCTTACAGGGATCATATACTATATAATATATATACACCTCCTTACAGGGATCATATACTATATAATATATATACACCTCCTTACAGGGATCATATACTATATAATATATATACACCTCCTTACAGGGATCATATACTATATAATATATATACACCTCCTTACAGGGATCATATACTATATAATATATACACCTCCTTACAGGGGATCATATACTATATAATATATATACACCTCCTTACAGGGATCATATACTATATAATATATATACACCTCCTTACAGGGATCATATACTATATAATATATATACACCTCCTTACAGGGATCATATACTATATAATATATATACACCTCCTTACAGGGGATCATATACTATATATTATATACACCTCCTTACAGGGGGATCATATACTATATAATATATATACACACCTCCTTACAGGGGACCATATACTATATAATATATATACACCTCCTTACAGGGGATCATATACTATATAATATATATACACCTCCTTACAGGGGATCATATACTATATAATATATATACACCTCCTTACAGGGATCATATACTATATAATATATATACACCTCCTTACAGGGATCATATACTATATAATATATATACACCTCCTTACAGGGATCATATACTATATAATATATATACACCTCCTTACAGGGATCATATACTATATAATATATATACACCTCCTTACAGGGATCATATACTATATAATATATATACACCTCCTTACAGGGATCATATACTATATAATATATATACACCTCCTTACAGGGATCATATACTATATAATATATATACACCTCCTTACAGGGGGATCATATACTATATAATATATATACACCTCCTTACAGGGGGATCATATACTATATAATATATATACACCTCCTTACAGGGATCATATACTATATAATATATATACACCTCCTTACAGGGATCATATACTATATAATATATACACCTCCTTACAGGGATCATATACTATATAATATACACACCTCCTTACAGGGATCATATACTATATAATATATACACACCTCCTTACATGGGATCATATACTATATAATATATATACACCTCCTTACAGGGGATCATATACTATATAATATATATACACCTCCTTACAGGGGGATCATATACTATATAATATATATATATACCTCCTTACAGGGGGATCATATACTATATAATATATATATATACCTCCTTACAGGGGGATCATATACTATATAATATATATATACACACACCTCCTTACAGGGGGATCATATACTATATAATATATACACCTCCTTACAGGGGGATCATATACTATATAATATATATACACCTCCTTACAGGGATCATATACTATATAATATATACACCTCCTTACAGGGGACCATATACTATATAATATATACACCTCCTTACAGGGGACCATATACTATATAATATATACACCTCCTTACAGGGGACCATATACTATATAATATATACACCTCCTTACAGGGGATCATATACTATATAATATATATACACCTCCTTACAGGGGATCATATACTATATAATATATATACACCTCCTTACAGGGGATCATATACACCTCCTTACAGGGGATCATATACTATATACATATATACACCTCCTTACAGGGGATCATATACTATATAATATATATACACCTCCTTACAGGGGATCATATACTATATAATATATATACACACCTCCTTACAGGGGATCATATACTATATAATATATACACCTCCTTACAGGGATCATATACTATATATACACACCTCCTTACAGGGGACCATATACTATATAATATATATACACCTCCTTACAGGGATCATATACTATATAATATATATATATATATATATATATATATATATATATATATATATACACACCTCCTTGCAGGGGGATCATATACTATATAATATATATATATACACACCTCCTTACAGGGGACCATATACTATATAATATATACACCTCCTTACAGGGGATCATATACTATATAATATATATACACACCTCCTTACAGGGGGATCATATACTATATAATATATATACACCTCCTTACAGGGGGATCATATACTATATAATATATATACACCTCCTTACAGGGGGATCATATACTATATAATATATATACACCTCCTTACAGGGGATCATATACTATATAATATATATACACCTCCTTACAGGGGGATCATATACTATATAATATATATACACCTCCTTACAGGGGGATCATATACTATATAATATATATACACCTCCTTACAGGGGGATCATATACTATATAATATATACACCTCCTTACAGGGATCATATACTATATAATATATATACACCTCCTTACAGGGGATCATATACTATATAATATATATACACCTCCTTACAGGGGATCATATACTATATAATATATATACACCTCCTTACAGGGGATCATATACTATATAATATATATACACCTCCTTACAGGGGGATCATATACTATATAATATATATACACCTCCTTACAGGGGGATCATATACTATATAATATATATACACCTCCTTACAGGGGGATCATATACTATATAATATATATACACCTCCTTACAGGGGGATCATATACTATATAATATATATACACCTCCTTACAGGGGGATCATATACTGTATATTATATATACACCTCCTTACAGGGGATCATATACTATATAATATATATACACCTCCTTACAGGGGGATCATATACTATATAATATATACACCTCCTTACAGGGGGATCATATACTATATAATATATATACACCTCCTTACAGGGATCATATACTATATAATATATACACCTCCTTACAGGGATCATATACTATATAATATATACACCTCCTTACAGGGATCATATACTATATAATATATATACACCTCCTTACAGGGATCATATACTATATAATATATACACCTCCTTACAGGGATCATATACTATATAATATATACACACCTCCTTACAGGGGATCATATACTATATAATATATATATACACACCTCCTTACAGGGATCATATACTATATAATATATATACACCTCCTTACAGGGGATCATATACTATATAATATATACACCTCCTTACAGGGGACCATATACTATATAATATATACACACCTCCTTACAGGGGATCATATACTATATAATATATACACCTCCTTACAGGGGATCATATACTATATAATATATACACCTCCTTACAGGGATCATATACTATATAATATATATACACCTCCTTACAGGGGATCATATACTATATAATATATACACCTCCTTACAGGGGACCATATACTATATAATATATACACCTCCTTACAGGGGATCATATACTATATAATATATACACCTCCTTACAGGGGATCATATACTATATAATATATACACCTCCTTACAGGGGATCATATACTATATAATATATACACCTCCTTACAGGGGATCATATACTATATAATATATACACCTCCTTACAGGGATCATATACTATATAATATATATACACCTCCTTACAGGGGATCATATACTATATAATATATACACCTCCTTACAGGGGACCATATACTATATAATATATACACACCTCCTTACAGGGGATCATATACTATATAATATATACACACCTCCTTACAGGGGATCATATACTATATAATATATACACCTCCTTACAGGGGATCATATACTATATAATATATATATACACACACACACCTTCTTACAGGGGATCATATACTATATAATATATATACACCTTCTTACAGGGGATCATATACTATATAATATATACACCTCCTTACAGGGGATCATATACTATATAATATATACACCTCCTTACAGGGGATCATATACTATATAATATATACACCTCCTTACAGGGGATCATATACTATATAATATATATACACCTCCTTACAGGGGATCATATACTATATAATATATATATACACACACCTCCTTGTAGGGGGATCATATACTATATAATATATATACACCTCCTTACAGGGATCATATACTATATAATATATATATATACACACACCTCCCTGCAGGGGGATCATATACTATATATATATATACACACACCTCCCTGCAGGGGGATCATATACTATATATATATATATATATATATATATATACACACACCTCCTTACAGGGGGATCATATACTATATAATATATACACCTCCTTACAGGGATCATATACTATATAATATATATACACCTCCTTACAGGGGGATCATATACTATATAATATATATACACCTCCTTACAGGGGGATCATATACTATATAATATATATACTCCTCCTTACAGGGGGATCATATACTATATAATATATATACTCCTCCTTACAGGGGGATCATATACTATATAATATATATACACCTCCTTACAGGGGGATCATATACTATATAATATATATACACCTCCTTACAGGGGGATCATATACTATATAATATATATACACCTCCTTACAGGGGGATCATATACTATATAATATATATACACCTCCTTACAGGGGGATCATATACTATATAATATATATATACACCTCCTTACAGGGGGATCATATACTATATAATATATATACACCTCCTTACAGGGGGATCATATACTATATAATATATACACCTCCTTACAGGGGGATCATATACTATATAATATATACACCTCCTTACAGGGGGATCATATATTATATAATATATACACCTCCTTACAGGGGGATCATAAACTATATAATATACACACCTCATTACAGGGATCATTTACTGTATATTATATACACCTCCTTACAGGGGATCATATACTATATAATATATACACCTCCTTACAAGGGATCATATACTATATAATGTATACACCTCCTAACAGGGATCATATACTATATATATATATACACCTCCTTACAGGGATCATATACACCTCCTTACAGGGATTATATACTGTATATTATACACACCTCCTTACAGGGGATCATATACTATATAATATATACACCTCCTTACAAGGGATCATATACTATATAATGTATACACCTCCTAACAGGGATCATATACTATATATATATATACACCTCCTTACAGGGATCATATACACCTCCTTACAGGGATTATATACTGTATATTATACACACCTCCTTACAGGGGATCATATACTATATAATATATATACACACCTTCTTACAGGGGATCATATACTATATAATATATACACACCTCCTTACAGGGGATCATATACTATATAATATATATACACCTCCTTACAGGGGGATCATATACTATATAATATATATACACCTCCTTACAGGGGATCATATACTATATAATATATATACACCTCCTTACAAGGGATCATATACTATATAATATATACACCTCCTAACAGGGATCATATACTATATATATATATATATATATATATATATATACACACACACCTCCTTACAGGGATCATATACTGTATATTATATACACCTCATTACAGGGATCATATACACCTCCTTACAGGGATTATATACTGTATATTATACACACCTCCTTACAGGGGATCATATACTATATAATATATATACACCTCCTTACAGGGGATCATATACTATATAATATATATACACCTCCTTACAGGGGATCATATACTATATAATATATATACACCTCCTTACAGGGGATCATATACTATATAATATATACACCTCCTTACAGGGGATCATATACTGTATATTATATACACCTCCTTACAGGGGATCATACACACTATATTATATATAAACCCCAGTCAATCACCATGGAGACCACATATTTTAGGGCCACTTACCGGGGAGCTCATGATGACTCGGGGCTCCTGCTCCAAACCTCTCCCCGCTGTCACTACAGCAGGGACTTCCTGGTTACTGAACACTCCCCCTCTGTGATTGGTAGAACAAAGCACAAGACCCGCCCATTCAAAACGTTTGTAATCAAAGCCCTCAGTGATTGGTGGAGCGGAGCTTAAGACCCGCCTATCCGTACCGAGTGTCAATCAAATTTCAGCCGCCAATGAGTAGCTGCGCAGTGGGTGAGGCGTGTTCGTAGGGAGAGCGGTTACCTCAGAGCTGTGAGGGCGGGAAAACCTCCAGTCACGTGTTGTTCTGTGAGCGTCGTGGTATTTAGAATGGTAAAGAGCGACGTCTAGCGGTCACGGTGGGAAGAGGATGTTATGGGAGTCAATAGACACCAATATTGTGGTAAAAGTTACGATTTTCTTTCATATTTACCACAGAAATCCCTTGACAAAAATCATTTAACCATGTTCACACGTTCAGGATTTGGAAGGGAATACTATGCCTAAATTATGATGGAATCTGCAGTCATTCTGCCCTCTGAGCGTGTAAATATGATAGCATGTACGTCAAGCATGTCAAAGGCTAACATGGGCCAAACAAACAAGGTTTAAGTTTATGTGGGCCGCATCCAAAAAAGGATGTAGTATCACCGGCCCTTGAATTCTGGGAGCGTTATATGACGTGAGCGAACATCAATACGAGGCCCCCACATTAGGTGCAGTATAGTTCCCCACATTAGGTGCAGTATAGTTCCCCCACATTAGGTCCAGTATAGTTCCCCACATTAGGTGCAGTATAGTTCCCCCCACATTAGGTGCAGTACAGTTCCCCCACATTAGGTGCAGTATAGTTTCCCCCACATTAGGTGCAGTATAGTTTCCCCCACATTAGGTGCAGTATAGTTTCCCCCACATTAGGTGCAGTATAGCTCCCCCACATTAGGTGCAGTATAGCTCCCCCACATTTGGTGCAGTACAGTTCCCCACATTAGGTGCAGTATAGTTCCCCCACATTAGGTGCAGTATAGTTTCCCCCACATTAGGTGCAGTATAGTTCCCCACATTAGGTGCATTATAGTTCCCCACATTAGGTGCAGTATAGTTCCCCACATTAGGTGCAGTATAGTTCCCCCACATTAGGTGCAGTACAGTTCCCCCACATTAGGTTGGCAGTATTGTTTCCCCACATTAGGTGCAGTATAGCTCCCCCACATTAGGTGCAGTATAGCTCCCCCACATTAGGTGCAGTATAGTTCCCCACATTAGGTGCAGTATAGTTCCCCACATTAGGTGCAGTATAGTTCCCCACATTAGGTGCAGTATAGTTCCCCACATTAGGTGCAGTATAGTTCCCCACATTAGGTGCAGTATAGTTCCCCGCATTAGGTCCAGCATAGCTCCCCCACATTAGGTGCAGTATAGTTCCCCACATTAGGTGCAGTATAGTTCCCCACATTATGTCCAGTATAGTCCCCCACATTAGGTTGGCAGTATTGTTCCCCCACATTAGGTGCAGTATAGTTCCCCACATTAGGTGCAGTATAGTTCCCCCACATTAGGTGCAGTATAGTTTCCCCACATTAGGTGCAGTATAGTTCCCCACATTAGGTGCAGCATAGTTCCCCCACATTAGGTGCAGCATAGTTCCCCCACATTAGGTGCAGTATAGTTTCCCCACATTAGGTGCAGTATAGTTCCCCCCACATTAGGTGCAGTATAGTTCTCCACATTAGGTGCAGTATAGTTCCCCACATTAGGTGCAGTATAGTTCCCCACATTAGGTGCAGTATAGTTCCCCACATTAGGTGCAGTATAGTTCCCCACATTAGGTGCAGTATAGTTCCCCACATTAGGTGCAGTATAGTTCCCCACATTAGGTGCAGTATAGTTCCCCACATTAGGTCCAGCATAGCTCCCCCACATTAGGTGCAGTATAGTTCTCCACATTAGGTGCCGTATAGTTCTCCACATTAGGTGCAGTATAGTTTCCCCACATTAGGTGCAGTATAGTTCCCACATTAGGTGCAGTATAGTTCCCCATATTAGGTGCAGTATAGTTCCCCACATTAGGTGCAGTATAGTTCCCCACATTAGGTGCAGTATAGTTCCCCACATTAGGTGCAGTATAGTTCCCCACATTAGGTCCAGCATAGCTCCCCCACATTAGGTGCAGTATAGTTCTCCACATTAGGTGCCGTATAGTTCTCCACATTAGGTGCCGTATAGTTCTCCACATTAGGTGCAGTATAGTTTCCCCACATTAGGTGCAGTATAGTTCCCCCCCACATTAGGTGCAGTATAGTTCCCCCCACATTAGGTGCAGTATAGTTCCCCCCACATTAGGTGCAGTATAGCTCCCCCACATTAGGTGCAGTATAGTTCTCCACATTAGGTGCAGTATAGTTCCCCACATTAGGTCCAGCATAGCTCCCCCACATTAGGTGCAGTATAGTTCTCCACATTAGGTGCAGTATAGTTCCCCACATTAGGTGCAGTATAGTTCCCCCACATTAGGTGCAGTATAGTTTCCCCACATTAGGTGCAGTATAGTTCCCCACATTAGGTGCAGTATAGTCCCCCACATTAGGTGCAGCATAGTTCCCCCACATTAGGTGCAGCATAGTTCCCCACATTAGGTGCAGTATAGTTCCCCCCACATTAGGTGCAGTATAGTTCTCCACATTAGGTGCAGTATAGTTCCCCACATTAGGTGCAGTATAGTTCTCCACATTAGGTGCAGTATAGTTCTCCCACATTAGGTGCAGTACAGTTCCCCCACATTAGGTGCAGTATAGTTCCCCACATTAAGTGCAGTATAGTTCCCCACATTAGGTGCAGTATAGTTCCCCACATTAGGTGCAGTATAGTTCCCCACATTAGGTGCAGTATAGTTCCCCCACATTAGGTGCAGTATAGTTCTCCACATTAGGTGCAGTATAGTTCCCCACATTAGGTCCAGCATAGCTCCCCCACATTAGGTGCAGCATAGCTCCCCCACATTAGGTGCAGTATAGTTCCCCACATTAGGTGCAGTATAGTTCTCCACATTAGGTGCAGTACAGTTCCCCACATTAGGTGCAGTATAGTTCCCCCACAGACATACAGCCTCCAGCCATATACAGTGTATGGCTGGAAGCTGTATGCCTGTTTACTGCCCCAGTGTTCCGACCACCGCTCCTCCGGTCCGGGGTCACGATCTACTGCTATGGCCTATGGTCCCGGGACCGGAGAAGTAGTGGTCAGAACACTGAAGATGATGGTCTGGTGAGTGGTGAAGTACCATACCCACGCGTCCTCCTCACTGCTCCGCTGTGCTGTTACTATGGCCGCACACACAGGACATCAGTGACGTCCTTGCCTGCGCTACCTCCCGGCGGCCCCTATTTGGTAAAATCAGCGATGAACGCCTAGCATTTCCCAGGATCACCAACTATTGGAGAAAATGGACTTGGTCGTGGTAGAATCTTGAACATTCCCCCATTATTCCAAATACTGACGGTAGGTACCTAATATGTAAACATACACGGGAAGGGGGGATTATAACCAAAGTATCCATGGGGCACTAAAGAAGCGGCTTCTGATTCCATCATAGCATTGGACATTATGACATCAAATCTAAGTATATATTCTGGGGTCGGCCCTCCACCTCCCAGCTCCTTATAATGTTGCTCCAAATACTAGTGAACTTTGACCCAACTCTCTTGTCATAGGCACCAGCCCGGGATCTCAACGTCATCGTTCCCATTACCGACCTGCTTAAAGCTAAAAAAGAAAAACAAATGCTTCCATTACCATTAGAAGAGCCGAAAATATTCCTGGATTTTACTAATGTCTGCAACAAGAGAACCTGCAGAGACCACCAAGGCGTACCACCAATCCCCCTGTACAGCCAACCATCCTGAATGGACAGGTGAGTCACTCTTCTTTTATATATGTGGTGTCCCGGTACCATATTGCATACCGTACCTTGTATGGTGGCCCCCAAAGTCAGAGTAACTACGCTCAGCCCCTAGTCGCCTCTCCTTTACTCTAATTCTATGATGTTTATATATGTACATATTTAATAATAATGTATATTTAATATAATGTATAGTATACTTACCTTGTCTAGCGTCGCAGGACCTTCGGTCATGTGACCATGTTAAATCCTCTATGGCATGTTAGAGGACCTTTGGAGGTCCTTGGGTCACATGTTACCCATAATCCTGTGTGAAGGTGATTGACATCCGTATGGACCAATTAGCACTAGTCCACCCCCTGCCCATATAAGGGAGCTGTAGCCAATGATCGCTCTCTTGGGTTGCTGCTCTCGTGGATGCCGGAATAGCAGGATGGATCTGCACTACTTTCAAAGACACGCTAGGCCTAACAACCTAACAGCCTCAGCAGAACCTAAACTGTGAGTTCTAATCTAATCCCAGCTAAAGCTAGCGTGACTACTGGACCGCAACTAATTCACCTAAATCCAGTGGAACAGCGCATATCAATCTAAAGACTCTAAATTGCTTAAGGTCCCAACCTTTGTCAATCTCCAAGAGAATTTGCATATGTAGAGACTGTTCCTGTTGTGAAGTTGCATAAAATCTACAGTAAAAGTTCCAACTGTTTTCAGCAAACTCTCCGGTTGTGGACATTCCATTATTCTATACCTCCCTATCGCTCTTGGGAAGGGTGGCAGTAGGACAAGCATTACAGAGGAGCCCGCACCCTGGCGTCACGAATAGCAAGGGTTAACCAGACACCCTTTAGTCACCGCACAGCTAAAACCCATATACCCTACTCCCCCAGGCTATCACATATATGTTACGCCAAGCGCTCCGGGTCCCTGCTCCTCCCCGGAGCGCTCGCGGCGTTCCTCTCTTTGCAGCGCCCCAGTCAGACCTGCTGACCGGGAGCGCTGCACTGTCACTGCCGGCGGGGATGCGATTCGTATAGCGGGCTCGCTCGCGAATTGCATCCCAAATCACTTACCTGTCCCGGTCCCCGGCTGTCACATCCTGGCGCGCGCGGCTCCGCTCCTTAGGGCGCGCGCGCGCCAGCTCTCTAAGATTTAAAGGGCCAGTGCACCAATGATTGGTGCCTGGCCCAATCTGTCTGATTAGCCTCCACCTGCTCCCTGTCTATATAACCTCACTTCTCCTTCCCTTCCTTGCCGGATCTTGTTGCCATTGTGCCTTGAGAAAGCGTTTATTGTGTTTGCCATAACTGTGTTCCTGACCTCTTGCTATCTCCATTGACTACGTACCTTGCCACCTGCCCCGACCTTCTGCTACGTCTGACCTTGCCTCTGTCTAGTCCTTCTGTCCCGCGCCTTCTCAGCAGTCAGCGAGGTTGAGCCGTTGCTGGTGGATACGACCTGGTTGCTACCGCCGCAGCAAGACCATCCCGCTTTGCGGCGGGCTCTGGTGAATACCAGTAGCAACCTAGAACCGGTCCACCAGCACGGTCCACACCAATCCCTCTCTGACACAGAGGATCCACATCCAGCTAGCCGAATCCTAACAATATATATATATATATATATATATATATATATATATATATATGTGTCAATGGGCTTCCATTTTCTGGTAGGAAGCCTGCTGTAGCAGAAACTTACCCCCCACTGCACATTGTGTGTTTTTTTTTTTTTTTTCCACCTTTTCTTCTAACGCTTTAAAGCGGCACTCCAGTGGAAAACTTTTTTTTTTAATCAACTGGTGCTAGAAAGTTAAACAGATTTGTAAATTACTTCTATTAAAAAATCTTAATCCTTCCAGTACTTATTAGCTGCTGAATACTACAGAGGAAATTCTTTTCTTTTTGGAACACAGAGCTTTCTGCTGACATCACGAGCACAGTGCTCTCTGCTGACATCTCTGTCCATTTTAAGAACTGTCCAGAGTAGGAGAAAATCGCCATAGAAAACATATGCTGCTATGGACAGTTCCTAAAATGGACAGAGATGTCAGCAGAGAGCACTGTGCTCATGATGTCAGCAGAGAGCTCTGTGTTCCAAAAAGAAAATAATTTCCTCTGTAGTATTCAGCAGCTAATACGTACTGGAAGGATTAAGATTTTTTAATAGACATAATTTACAAATCTGTTTAACTTTCTTGAGCCAGTTGATATGAAAAAAATTGTTTTCCACTAGAGTACCCCTTTAAACTGCAAACACAGAACAGTTCTGTGGCATAGAACAGCATTGATCAGTGTTATCGGCGCTCCATTATTACAGGCTGCCATGACTTCCTGGAGCATAGGAGCGTCGATCAGACTGCGAAGAGGAAGTTAGGGGCCCTCCCACTATCGTCACAGCTGAACAAGACCCCACGATTATGGTGCAGGTGTCCTGATCAGCCCATCTCAGCTACTGGGGAGTAGACACAGTGATCACAATTGGTCACAGCATCTAAAGGGTTAATGCTGGACATCGGCCTGATAGGCAATGCCTGGCATTATAGCAACCGGGACCCACCAGTATGAAGTGTGCTCAGCTCCTGAGCATGCTTCATACAATGGGAACGGGACTAGGGTGTACAGGTACGCCCAATGTTCTGAAGATGTTAAAGAGGTTATCCAACCTAAGGTGACTTTACTAATTACCTGTCCCCCAGTAGTGGACATGTTTACAAAGGAGCCATGCTTGTGTTGGTAGTACATTACTGTGTCCATTGTGTGAACTGGCTACTTCTTGTTTCTGTGGCCTTCCTCAGACTACAATCCCCAGGATCCTTTGTTTCTGGGTGGCAGGTGGCTTATCTCCCTCCCACACATCACCCCATAATTGCAGCACAGCTAGGCTCCCTTCCATTCTGTGCTATGCTTGAAACTACAATTCCCTATATCCCTATGGAGAATGATCTCCTTCCCACCCAGTGGTCGCTCCACACATTCAAGCACAGACAGACTCCCTTTCAGCACTGACTGACTGGTGATGTAATGTCTTTGGCTGCACTGCAACCTGGGAACGGCCTGAGACAACACTCATTTTGTATGCTGCTAAAAATGAACATCCGGGGCAGAGATCACATAATAAAGCAAGACCAGCCATTAAACACAGGTACAGACACTGTATTATGAACTATACTAACTTTATAGCCCCTGTAGCATAGTGAAATAAAAAATCCAGGAATACCATGCCATGAGCTGTAGTTTTTTAGTTTTTGTTTTTTTTACACACTTTTTGGCCCCCTTAGGGGCCTATTATAAGCCATCATTAGATGGCTAACATAGATCAATGTAATGCTATTGCATTACATTGATCCATGAAATCTGTGCTCTATTGCTAAGGGCTGCCAAAGGCAGCCTATAACAATCACAGAGCCAGGGAAGATGCTAAGGACAAGGTAAGGCCTCTGGATTCCCTAGCAAACCATTACATTGCGGGGGAGCTATGGGACCACTAGACACCAGGGAATAGCGGCATTAAATGTTTAAATGCAGTGATCTGTATAGATATAGATCTGTCCATCATTACCGACAGATGTCAGCTGCTGATAGCTGATCAATGGGACTTAAATGTGGACCCTGGAGGGGATTTTTTTTTTTTTTTTCAAATCAACTGGTGCTAGAAAGTTAAACAAATTTGAAAATTACTCTCTATTTCTAAATCCTAACCCTTCCAGTACTTATCAGCTGCTGTATGCTCCACAGGAAGTTGTGTAGTTCTTTCCAGTCTGACCACAGTGCTCTCTGCTGACACCTCTGTCTGTCTCAGAAAATGTCTGGAGCAGGAAAGGTTTGCTATGGGTATTTGCTCTGTTATGGACAGAAGTGGCACTACACAACTTCCTGAGGAGCATACAGCAGCTGAAAAGTACTGGAAGGGTTAAGATTTTTACATAGACGTCCGGGCTTGCTGGGAGTTATAGTTTGGCAAGAGCGGGGGACACGATGTTAGGAAAACACTGCACTATTTATTCTGTGGATAGAAGATACATGGGTTATGAGGAAAGCCTCGTTGAGGTGAACCTAGGCTCATTGTATTGCTTGTCCACTAGATGGCGCTATAATATTACAAAAAAACAAAAAAATAAAACAAAGGAACTTTCAGGAATTATTTTTTGAGTCATTTCACGCGGTTGCATAAATCGGGACTATATCTTAACATTTGCAACATATTTGTCAAACATATTGAATAAGCTCACCTACATATTAATAGGCTAGATTCACCAGATCATACAGGAGAAGCTCTATGCATGTATGGAATATACTCCATATGGTTCCTGTACGTGAAAACTTTATACAGACTGTCAGGCGTCACACACACTCTGAACCACATGACATCATCACATGATCGGGAAGTGACACAGAGGAGCAAAAACATGCGACTTCAGCACATCAGAGCATTAGATATACAGTCTTCTGTATAAGGCCAGGTTCACATGGCCGAAAATGTGCGGAATGTCCGAATGGAAAACACAGATGAACATTCCGCACATTTGATTGAACCGGTGGGCGCTAGCACCGCTCAGAAATGCGCTGTCTTATAGACGACAGGGCATTTACGAGCGGAATCTGTAGACAGAATAGAGAAATCTATTCTTTTTGCGGATGCTGGAATTGAGATTTCCGTAGCAGATGTTGAAGCGCAAATTCCGCCATGTGCACATAGCAGCAGAATCCCATTGAAAAGAGTGGGACTGTCCTGAAGGCTGAAATTTCCCAGAATTTAGCGCCAGAATTCCACTCGGAAAAAAGCCGTGTGAACATGGCCTAAGCCTGAGGGCTGCAGCATTACAGCCATATGGATAATCTGCAAATACATGTGGTTTATGTCGTTTTGCTACAGTGTGTAACAGTGCTGTTCTATGTGTCGCCCTGGGGGATGTCCGACCTCTGGGATTTCCCTAACGATTTCCAAAATGGGGCCCGACTCTCTGTGCTCCATGCATTGTCTATTGGAGTGTCTGCAATACCTAAGCGATGTACTTTGTTAGAATACCCCTTTAAATTGAATGAAAGTGATGATTGGAGCACATACAGGGCCAGTGGTTGGCTGAGCGGCAATGTGACATATTGGGCCCGGGCACCGGGAAGAAGTCTGGGGCTCACTATGTCAAAACTGCTGCTCAGCCAATCACTGGGTGGGACACCACTCTGGACAGCGATTCGCTGAGCTGTACTGTGACGTTCTGGGCCCCTGAACCAGGAAGAAGAATGCACCAGAGGCACCAGGGGAGCGATAGGGGAAATACATATATATTTTTTTTTTTTTCATGCAGACAGCATAAGCATATTATATAT
The DNA here is from genome assembly GCF_029499605.1 of Hyla sarda. Classification (NCBI taxonomy): domain Eukaryota; kingdom Metazoa; phylum Chordata; class Amphibia; order Anura; family Hylidae; genus Hyla; species Hyla sarda. The sequence continues at coordinate 294,327,202 of NC_079194.1, forward strand.
ATAAAAAAAAAAAGCATTTTGACAGAGTATTACTTTAATAAAAATTAATTATTCTTTATTTTTTGGAATTTTGTAATCATTATTTACAGAGAAAAATAAGTATTTTAATTATTTATAGTTTATTATTTGATATGACAATGCACTTCTTAATTGTATTATTAATGTATTTATTTATTCTTAAATTACAAATAGATATAAAGCTGGCCATATACATAAGATGCAACTACTCGTTCTGCTGACAGATAGCTCTCCCATTGTTAACCCTTGGCTTCAGTTTGTTCTAAATGGGGAGAGTGGAGAAGGCCCGCTGCCAGACTCCCATGTTAACTCTGGACTCCCCTGTTACCTCCAGACTCCCCTGTTACCTCCAGACTCTCCTGTTCCCTCCAGAATCCCATTACCTCCAGACTCCCCTGTTTCCTCCAGACTCCCCTGTTACCTCCAGACTCTCCTGTTCCCTCCAGAATCCCATTACCTCCGGACTCCCCTGTTTCCTCCAGACTCCCCTGTTGCCTCCAGACTCCCCCGTTCCCTCCAGACTCTCCTGTTCCCTCCAGACTCCCATGTTACCTCCAGACTCCCCTGTTACCTCCGGACTCTCCTGTTCCCTCCAGACTCCCATGTTACCTCCAGACTCCCCTGTTTTCTCCAGACTCCCCTGTTACCTCCAGACTCCCCTGTTACCTCCAGACTCCTGTTCCCTCCAGACTCCCCTGTTCCCTCCAGACTCCCCTGTTCCCTCCAGACTCCCATTACCTCCAGACTCCCCTGTTTTCTCCAGACTCCCCTGTTTTCTCCAGACTCCCCTGTTTTCTCCAGACTCCCCTGTTTTCTCCAGACTCCCCTGTTCCCTCCAGACTCCCCTGTTACCTCCAGACTCCCCTGTTACCTCCAGACTCCCCTGTTTTCTCCAGACTCCCCTGTTACCTCCAGACTCCTGTTACCTCCAGACTCCTGTTCCCTCTAGACTCCCCTGTTCCCTCCAGACTCCCCTGTTCCCTCCAGACTCCCATTACCTCCAGACTCCCCTGTTTTCTCCAGACTCCCCTGTTTTCTCCAGACTCCCCTGTTTTCTCCAGACTCCCGTTTTCTCCAGACTCCCGTTTTCTCCAGACTCCCCTGTTTTCTCCAGACTCCCCTGTTTTCTCCAGACTCCCCTGTTTTCTCCAGACTCCCCTGTTTTCTCCAGACTCCCCTGTTACCTCCAGACTCCCGTTACCTCCAGATTCTGCTGTTCCCTCCAGACTCTCCTGTTCCCTCCAGACTCCCCTGTTCTCTCCAGACTCCCATTACCTCCAGACTCCCCTGTTTTCTCCAGACTCCCCTGTTTTCTCCAGACTCCCCTGTTTTCTCCAGACTCCCCTGTTTTCTCCAGACTCCCCTGTTTTCTCCAGACTCCCCTGTTTTCTCCAGACTCCCCCGTTTTCTCCAGACTCCCCCGTTTTCTCCAGACTCCCCTGTTTTCTCCAGACTCCCCTGTTCCCTCCAGACTCCCCTGTTACCTCCAGACTCCCCTGTTTTCTCCAGACTCCCCTGTTACCTCCAGACTCCTGTTACCTCCAGACTCCTGTTCCCTCCAGACTCCCCTGTTCCCTCCAGACTCCCCTGTTCCCTCCAGACTCCCATTACCTCCAGACTCCCCTGTTTTCTCCAGACTCCCCTGTTTTCTCCAGACTCCCCTGTTTTCTCCAGACTCCCGTTTTCTCCAGACTCCCGTTTTCTCCAGACTCCCCTGTTTTCTCCAGACTCCCCTGTTCCCTCCAGACTCCCCTGTTACCTCCAGACTCCCCTGTTACCTCCAGACTCCCCTGTTTTCTCCAGACTCCCCTGTTCCCTCCAGACTCCCATTACCTCCAGACTCCCCTGTTTTCTCCAGACTCCCCTGTTTTCTCCAGACTCCCCTGTTTTCTCCAGACTCCCGTTTTCTCCAGACTCCCGTTTTCTCCAGACTCCCCTGTTTTCTCCAGACTCCCCTGTTTTCTCCAGACTCCCCTGTTTTCTCCAGACTCCCCTGTTTTCTCCAGACTCCCCTGTTTTCTCCAGACTCCCCTGTTACCTCCAGACTCCCGTTACCTCCAGATTCTGCTGTTCCCTCCAGACTCTCCTGTTCCCTCCAGACTCCCCTGTTCTCTCCAGACTCCCATTACCTCCAGACTCCCCTGTTTTCTCCAGACTCCCCTGTTTTCTCCAGACTCCCCTGTTTTCTCCAGACTCCCCTGTTTTCTCCAGACTCCCCCGTTTTCTCCAGACTCCCCCGTTTTCTCCAGACTCCCCTGTTTTCTCCAGACTCCCCTGTTTTCTCCAGACTCCCCTGTTCCCTCCAGACTCCCCTGTTACCTCCAGACTCCCCTGTTTTCTCCAGACTCCCCTGTTACCTCCAGACTCCTGTTACCTCCAGACTCCTGTTCCCTCCAGACTCCCCTGTTCCCTCCAGACTCCCCTGTTCCCTCCAGACTCCCATTACCTCCAGACTCCCCTGTTTTCTCCAGACTCCCCTGTTTTCTCCAGACTCCCCTGTTTTCTCCAGACTCCCGTTTTCTCCAGACTCCCGTTTTCTCCAGACTCCCCTGTTTTCTCCAGACTCCCCTGTTTTCTCCAGACTCCCCTGTTTTCTCCAGACTCCCCTGTTTTCTCCAAACTCCCCTGTTTTCTCCAGACTCCCCTGTTACCTCCAGACTCCCGTTACCTCCAGATTCTGCTGTTCCCTCCAGACTCTCCTGTTCCCTCCAGACTCCCCTGTTCTCTCCAGACTCCCATTACCTCCAGACTCCCGTTACCTCCAGACTCCCCTGTTCTCTCCAGACTCCCATTACCTCCAGACTCCCGTTACCTCCAGACTCCCCTGTTCTCTCCAGACTCCCATTACCTCCAGACTCCCGTTACCTCCAGACTCCCCTGTTCTCTCCAGACTCCCCTGTTCTCTCCAGACTCCCCTGTTCTCTCCAGACTCCCCTGTTGCCTCCAGACTCCCCTGTTGCCTCCAGACTCCCCTGTTGCCTCCAGACTCCCCTGTTGCCTCCAGACTCCCCTGTTCCCTCCAGACTCCCTGTGTTACCTCCAGACTCCTCTGTTACCTCCAGACTCCTGTTCTCTCCAGACTCCCCTGTTCTCTCCAGACTCCCCTGTTCTCTCCAGACTCCCCTGTTCTCTCCAGACTCCCCTGTTCCCTCCAGACTCCCCTGTTCCCTCCAGACTCCCCTGTTCCCTCCAGACTCCCCTGTTCCCTCCAGACTCCCCGTGTTACCTCCAGACTCCCCTGTTCCCTCCAGACTCCCCTGTTCCCTCCAAACTCCCCTGTTCCCTCCAGACTCCCCTGTTCCCTCCAGACTCCCCTGTTCCCTCCAGACTCCCCTGTTCCCTCCAGACTCCCCTGTTCCCTCCAGACTCCCGTTACCTCCAGACTCCGTGTTACCTCCAGACTCCCGTGTTACCTCCAGACTCCCGTGTTACCTCCAGACTCCCCTGTTACCTCCAGACTCCTCTGTTCCCTCCAGACTCCCCTGTTCCCTCCAGACTCCCCTGTTCCCTCCAGACTCCCCTGTTACCTCCAGACTCCCCTGTTACCTCCAGACTCCCCTGTTACCTCCAGACTCCTCTGTTACCTCCAGACTCCCCTGTTCCCTCCAAACTCCCCTGTTCCCTCCAGACTCCCCTGTTCCCTCCAGACTCCCCTTTTCCCTCCAGACTCCCGTTACCTCCAGACTCCCGTGTTACCTCCAGACTCCCGTGTTACCTCCAGACTCCCCTGTTACCTCCAGACTCCTCTGTTACCTCCAGACTCCCCTGTTCCCTCCAGACTCCCTTGTTACCTCCAGACTCCCGTGTTACCTCCAGACTCCCGTGTTACCTCCAGACTCCCGTGTTACCTCCAGACTCTCCTGTTACCCCCAGACTCCCCTGTTACCTCCAGACTCCTCTGTTACCTCCAGACTCCTCTGTTACCTCCAGACTCCTCTGTTACCTCCAGACTCCTCCGTTACCTCCAGGATCCTATAGCCACAACAACAAAAGGATTTAATCCATCATGCCCGATCCTTTCCTCAACATCAGCCGTCAGAGAAGAGTCAGGAGGCTCCCATACATATTAGTTGGGTGCCTAGTCAGGCGGAGATCTGCAAGTTCACTTATCTAATGTGTATGGACAACTTTAGATCAGACAAAAAAAAATCAAAATCATCTAAGAAATGAGGAAAGCAAATTATAACATTTAAAGAATACCTGGACTCTATTAATGTCATTGGAAAATAATATTATAATATTTTACTATTATATTCAGATACAGCTTTTAGAAATTATTCTCAAAATAAAATAATAAATATGTAATTCCACAGAATTTTGAAAATGTATAATATAAAATAAAACTAATACATAAAAAATAATAGAGAGAGAGATGTAGGGAGGTAATGTATGAAGGAGATAACATGTGGTAGGATTACAGAGCTATACTTTGTATAATATAATATAGTCCGTTCTGACAACCACTCCCAGCATCCCCCGTGTAGAGCTGGTTTACTCATCTTTATTGTGGTGAATGTGTATGGAGAAAATAACAGACTACATGGCACAGGCTGCCATTAACTTCTGGCTAAATATAGTTCATAGCGGCTCATGTGTACACGTGGGCGGTCGCCAACAACCGAGCTGTGGGGTGCGAACTACATGTAACATCAGGAAACACCCATACGGTACAAAATCCGAAATCATTGCTCAAACTTCCCCATTAAAACTCCGGCCTTGTATTTGTAAACAATCAGGCAACATTTCCATTAGGATATTGTCATGAATGTCTGATTGACCATCGAGTGTGGGGCGTCCCCTGACACCTATTCAGTGATAGGTGGGGATACCATAAATCTTAGACTGAGGCTGTAGGGTCTGTAATGGCCGCCATATTGCTGGTCGCCTATAGATGGAAATCAAAGGAGAAGACTCCGGTCTAGAGGCCCGAGGAGGGTACTTTAATGGTCTTTTAATAGCCTGCTCTCTTTTTGCAAAAGCAAAGGGCCACATTAAACACCAGGGTCTGTACTAATATGATGTCCATCATAGTAGGCAGTGATAAGGAGTCTGAACAACCCCTTTAAAAAGAACGCACCCGAGCTTTAACAGCATTTAGTGATATGCTTTATGGCAATCCCCATGGACATACATACAAAGAAAATTTCCGGACCCTATTCATTGTATGGGGGAGGTTTGTGAGCATGCTCTGTGACATGTGCAGATGTGCAGGGAAGGGGAAGCTGAGCACATATTGTCTTCTCTATCTACAGGGATGGGAGGGCTGAGCTTCAATTGTATTCTCTATCTACAGAGAGGGAAACGCTGAGTTCCTATTGTCTTCTCTGTGTGCAGGGAGGGGGAAGCCGAGCTCCTATTGGCTTCTCTATCTACAGGGAGGGGGAATCTTAACTCCTTGCTTTATGGCAAGCTATATAGACATCGATACAAAGAAAATTTCCCAACCCTATTCATTGTATGGGGGAGGTTTGTGAGCATGCTCTGTGACCTGTGGTGACACAATTCTACAGGGAAGGCTGAGCTCCTATTGTCTTTTCTATCTACAGGGAGGGGGAGGCTGAGCTCCTATTGGTATAACCTCTCAGTGTAATGCTGTATAGATCACTTTCCAGCAGCCTCCTCCTTATCATCACAAACACAACAGGAAGTCTGCTTAGTTTTAGGCCCAAGTGGCCAGAATGAAAGTTGCAAGATTTCAGGATTATTTTATAATTTAAATCAGTGTTTTCCAAACAGTGTGCCTCCAGCTGTTGCAAAACTACAACTCCCAGCATGCTTGGACAGCCTTTGGCTGTGGAAAACACTGCTATAGATAGTAAAATGGAAAAAAAAAATTGAACAAACTAAGAGGATTTCTTTCCTATTTGACTCGGTATATAAACATGTCCCTGACACTTACTGCTCCCTGTTAGAGGAAACACTCGTGTAAACTGTATGCGGGGACCAGTGCCTGTAATCTGTGATCAACGGATGTGACTCCCCCTACATTCTAATAATATAATGACATGTCCGGCTCGGCAAAACAGCACACAAAAAAAAAAAAAAAACCCTGTATCTTATGGAAAAAATGCAAATTACCTCCATACAGTACATACACCGCCATACAGTACGTACATAGCCATGCAGCATGTATACCTCCCGTACAGTACATACACCACCCATACAGCATGTACACTTCCCATATAGCACGTACAACCCCATACAGTACATACACCGCCCATACAGCATGTACACTTCCCATATAGCATGTACACCCCCCTACAGTACATACACTGCCCATATAGCATATACACTTCCCATATAGCATGTACACCCCCATACAGTACATACACCACCCATACAGCATGTACACTTCCCATATAGCACATACACCCCCATACAGTACATTTACCACCCATACAGCATGTACACTTCCCATATAGCATGTACACCCCCATACAGTACATACACCACCCATACAGCATGTACACTTCCCATACAGCACGTACACCCCCATACAGTACATACACCACCCATACAGCATGTACACTTCCCATATAGCATGTACACCCCCATACAGTACATACACCACCCATACAGCAAGAACACTTCCCATATAGCACGTACACCACCATACAGTACATACACCTCCCATATAGCATGTACACCCCCATACAATACATACACTGCCCATACAGCATGTACACTTCCCAGATAGCACGTACAACCCCATACAGTAAGTACACTGCCCATACAGGATGTACACCTCCCATACAGCACCTACACATACAGTACATACACCGTCCATACAGCATGCACACCTCCCATACAGTGCATACAATGCCCATACAGCACGTCCACCCCCATACAGTACATACACCGCCCATACAGCATGAACACTTCCCATAAAGCATGCACACCCCCATACAGTACATACACCACCCATACAGCATGTACACTTCCCATATAGCACGTACACCCCCATACAGTACATACACCGCCCATACAGCATGTACACTTCCCAAATAGCACGTACACCCCCATACAGTACATACACCGCCCATACAGCATGTACACTTCCCATATAGCACGTACAACCCCATACAGTACATACACTGCCCATACAGGATGTACACCTCACATACAGCACCTACACCCCCATACAGTACATACACCGTCAATACAGCATGCACACCTCCCATACAGTACATACAATGCACATACAGCACGTCCACCCCCATACAGTACATACACCGCCCATACAGCACGTACACTTCCCATACAGCACGTACACCCCTATACAGTACATACACCTCCCATACAGCATGTACACTTCCCATATAGCACGTACACCCCCTTACAGTACATACACCGCCCATACAGCATGTACGCTTCCCAAATAGCACGTACACCCCCATACAGTACATACACTGCCCATACAGCATGTACACTTCCTATATAGCATGTACACCCCCATACAGTACATACACTGCCCATACAGCATTTACACTTCCCATATAGCACGTACAACCCCATACAGTAAGTACACTGCCCATACAGGATGTACACCTCCCATACAGCACCTACACCTCCATACTGTCCATACACTGTCCATACAGCATGTACACCTCCCATGTAGTACATACAATGCCCATGCAGCACGTACCCGCCCATACAGTACATACACCGCCCATACAGCATGTACACTTCCCATATAGCACGTACATCCCCATACAGTAAATACACCGCCCATACAGCATGTACACTTCCCATATAGCACGTACACCCCCATACAGTACATACACTGCCCATACAGCATGTACACTTCCTATATAGCATGTACACCCCCATACAGTACATACACTGCCCATACAGCATTTACACTTCCCATATAGCACGTACAACCCCATACAGTAAGTACACTGCCCATACAGGATGTACACCTCCCATACAGCACCTACACCTCCATACAGTCCATACACTGTCCATACAGCATGTACACCTCCCATGTAGTACATACAATGCCCATACAGCACGTACCCGCCCATACAGTACATACACCGCCCATACAGCATGTACACTTCCCATATAGCACGTACATCCCCATACAGTAAATACACCGCCCATACAGCATGTACACTTCCCATATAGCATGTACACCCCCATACAGTACATACACCCCCATACAGTACATTCACCGCCCATACAGCATTGACACTTCCCATATAGAACGTACAACCCCATAAAGTAAGTACACTGCCCATACAGGATGTACACCTCCCATACAGCACCTACACCCCCATATAGTACATACACCGTCCATACAGCATGTACACCTCCCATACAGTACGTACACCCCTCATACAGCACATACACTCCCATACAGCACATACATGCCCATACAGCACATACACCCCCATACAGTATGTACACCCCCCCCATTCAGGATGTACACCCCTCATACAGTACGTACACACCCCAATACAGGACCTACACTAGCATGTACACCCACCATACAGCATGTTCACCTACCATACAGCACATTCACCCCCATACAGTACACACACCCTCCATAGAATACGTACACCCCCATAAGTACATACACCCACCACTGAGTATGTACACCCCCCAGGCAGCATGTACACTCCCCATACAGAACACCCCCCCATACAGCCTGTACACCCTAATACAGCACATACAACTCCCATTCAGGACATAGACCCCCTCCTTATACTGCATGTACACCTCTATACAGTACGTACACCCACATACAGCACATACAGCCCCCATACAGCATGTATACCACCCCATACACCACACACACCCCCATATAGCACGTACACTCCCATACAGCACGTACACCCCCCACACAGCATGTACACTCCCCATACAGTACACACACCCTCCATAGAGTACATACACCCCCATAAGCACATACACCTGCCATTGAGTATGTAGGTCCCAAAGACAGCACATACACCCCCTCATACAGGACGTACCCCCCATATAGTACACCCCCCCCAGACAGCATGTACACTCTCCATACAGCACATACACCTCCATACAACAGAGATAACCCCCATACATACAGCATTTACACTATCCAGACAGCACGTACAGCCCCATACAGCCTGTACACCTAATACAGCACATGCAACCCCCATTCAAGACATACATCCCCTCCTTATACTGCATGTACACCCCCCATTCAGCATATACACCCCCATAAAGCACTTACACCCCCCACACAGCACATACACCCCTCATACAGCACATACACCCTTCATACAGCACATACACCCCCCCCTACAGCACATACACCCCATACAGCACGTACACCCCCCATACAGCACCTACACCCCCATACAGCACATACACCCCTCATACAGCACATACACCCCACCTACATCACATACACCCCATACAGCACGTACACCCCCCATACAGCACCTACACCCCTCATACAGCACATACATCCCCTATACAGCACGTACACCCTTTATACAGGACATACACCCCGTATACAGCACATACACCCTCATACAGCACATACACCCTCATACAGGACATACACCCCCTATACAGCACATACACCCCCATACAGCACATACATCCCCTATACAGCACATACATCCCCTATACAGCACATACACCCCCAATACAGCACATACACCCCCTTACAGCACATACACCCCTCATACAGCACATACACCCCCATACAGCACGTACACCCCCCATGCAGCACATACACTCTCATTCAGCATTTACACCCCTATACAGCACGTACACCCCCCATACAGCACATACACCCCCATACAGCATGTACACCCCCATACAGCATGTACACCCCCCATACAGCACATACACCCCATAAAGCACGTACATCCCCATACAGCACATACACCCCCATACTGCACATTCACCCCCTATACAGCACATAACCCCCATACTGCACATACACCCCTCATACAGCATACACCCCCATACTGCACATATACCCCCTATACAGGACATACACCCCTCATACAGCACATACACCCCCATACAGCACGTACACCCTCATACAGCATATACACCCCCCATACAGCACATACACCCCCTATACAGCACGTACACCCCCCATACAGCACCTACACCCCTCATACAGCACATACACCCCCTATACAGCACGTACACCCTTTATACAGGACATACACACCGTATACAGCACATACACCCTCATACAGCACATACACCCCCTATACAGGACATACACCCCGTATACAGCACATACACCCCCATACAGCACATACATACCCTATACAGCACATACACCCCCAATACAGCACATACACCCCCTTACAGCACATATACCCCTCATACAGCACATACACCCCTCATACAGCACATACACCACCATACAGCATGTACACCCCCCATGCAGCACATACACTCTCATTCAGCATGTACACCCCCATACAGCACGTACACCCCCCATACAGCACATACACCCCCATACAGCATGTACACCCCCCATACAGCACATACACCCCCCATACAGCACATACACCCCCATACTGCACATTCACCCCCTATACAGCACATACACCCCCATATTGCACATACACTCCTCATACAGCACATACACCCCATACTGCACATATACCCCCTATACAGGACATACGCCCCCTCATACAGCACATACACCCCCATACAGCACGTACACCCTCATACAGCATATACACCCCCCCATATAGCACGTACACCCTCATACAGCATATACACCCCCCATACACCCCTATACAGCATGTACACCCCCCATACAGCACATACACCCCATACAGAATGTACACCCCTCATACAGCACATACACCCCTCATACAGCACATACACCTCCCATACAGCACATACACCCCATACAGCATGTACACCCCTCATACAGCACATACACCCCTCATACAGCACATACACCCCCTATACAGCACGTACACCCCTCATACAGCATATACACCCCTCATACAGCACATACACCCCCTATACAGCATGTACACCCCTCATACAGCACATATACACCCCTCATACAGCACATGCACCCCTCATACAGCACATACACCCCCAATACAGCACATACACCCCCTTACAGCACATATACCCCCAATACAGCACATACACCCCTCATACAGCACATACACCCCCATACAGCACGTACACCCCCCATGCAGCACATACACTCTCATTCAGCATTTACACCCCCCCATACAGCACGTACACCCCTCATACAGCACATACACCCCCCATACAGCATGTACACCCCTCATACAGCATATACACCCCCATACAGCACATACAGCATGTACACCCTTCATACAGTACATACACCCCCATACAGCATATACACCACCTATACCACATGTACACCCCCCATACAGCACGTACACCCCTCATACAGCACATACACCCCCTATACAGCATGTACACCCCTCATACAGCATATACACCCCCATACAGCACATACAGCATGTACACCCTTCATACAGTACATACACCCCCATACAGCATATACACCACCTATACCACATGTACACCCCCTATACACATACACCCATTCCAGGCATGCTGGGAGTTGTACTTTTGCAGCATCTGGAGGTCCACACTTTGGAGAACCCTGTGGCACCATTGCCCATAGCAACCAATTAGGAACCTTCTTCCATTTACAGATTGTCAGGACAGTTTATATGGGAGTTGTAGTTTTGCAACAGCTGGAGGCACCCTGGTTGGGAAACTCTGACATGGAGGGATATGGGGGGCTACCATCTTTGGGGTCCCCATTATTATATTAGAGATCTCAGTGTGATTTGGGGTCTCCAGACTGTAGACATCCAAATTTTGACAAAAAAAATGAACATGGCGTGTAATATAACTTCGGTTCCCTGTGCTCTGTATACAGTTTTGTTTCTGATTTATTAACTAATAATTGTGAAATATAATAAAAGTCGCCATTTTCCTGCTGCCTGTGGTGACCAGGTGCTAGGGGCAACGGCTCCATATTGTCCCGGGCCTCACAGGGAAGACATTATAGTGGGGGCTGCCCAGCTAACTGCTATACTACCACCCTCAGCGGGCTCCTGTACTATAACCCCCAGCTAACTGCTGTACTACAACCCCCAGCTGACTCCTGTACTACAACCTCCAGCTAACTGCTGTACTACCACCCTCAGCGGGCTCCTGTACTACAACCCCCAACTAACTGCTGTACTACCACCCTCAGCTGGCTCCTGTACTACAACCCCCAGCTAACTGCTATACTACCACCCTCAGCGGGCTCCTGTACTACAACCCCCAACTGACTGCTATACTACCACCCTCAGCGGGCTCCTGTACTACAACCCCCAGCTAACTGCTGTACTACAACCCCCAGCTAACTGCTGTACTACAACCCCCAGCTGACTCCTGTACTACAACCCCCAGCTAACTGCTATACTACCACCCTCAGCGGGCTCCTGTACTATAACCCCCAGCTAACTGCTATACTACCACCCTCAGCGGGCTCCTGTACTACAACCCCCAACTGACTGCTATACTACCACCCTCAGCGGGCTCCTGTACTATAACCCCCAGCTAACTGCTATACTACCACCCTCAGCGGGCTCCTGTACTACAACCCCCAACTGACTGCTGTACTACCATCCTCAGCGGGCTCCTGTACTACAACCCCCAGCTAACTGCTGTACTACAACCCCCAGCTAACTGCTGTACTACAACCCCCAGCTAACTGCTGTACTACCATCCTCAGCGGGCTCCTGTACTACAACCCCCAGCTAACTGCTGTACTACCACCCCCAGCTGGCTCCTGTACTGCAACCCCCAGCTAACTGCTGTACTACCATCCTCAGCAGGCTCCTGTACTACAACCCCCAGCTAACTGCTGTACTACCATCCTCAGCGGGCTCCTGTACTACAACCCCCAGCTAACTGCTATACTACCACCCCCAGCTGGCTCCTGTACTACAACCCCCAGCTAACTGCTGTACTACCACCCTCAGCTGACTCCTGTACTACAACCCCCATCTAACTGCTGTACTACCACCCTCAGCTGACTCCTGTACTACAACACCCACCTGACTCCTGTACTACAATCCCCAGCTAACTGCTGTACTACAATCCCAACTGGCTCCTGTACTACAACCCCCAACTAACTGCTGTACTACAACCCCCAGCTGACTCTTGTACTACAACCCCCGGCTGACGCTTGTACTACAACCCTCAGCTGACTCCTGTACTACAACCCCCAACTGACTCCTGTACTACAACCCCCGGCTGACTCTTGTACTACAACCCTCATCTGACTTCTGTACTACCACCCCCAGCTGACTCCTGTACTACAACCCCCAGCAGGAGCGGTCAGGACACGCTGGGAGATGTAGTCCCCCTCATGTACACAATGTAGTGAGGGGCGGAGGAGGCTGGGGAGGAGCCGGGGAGGAGGCCGCGGTGTCTGGGGGAGGAGGTTATATCCGCCGGGTCCCCGTGTTGCTGGCAGCAGCTCCCGGCCTCGTCTCTTCTTCGTGTCCCGGGGAGACCAGGGGGATCAGCCGGGAACCATGATCCGAAACGGGAGGAAAGAGGAGGAGACCCTGATAGAGATGAGCGGAGCGGCGGACGGTGAGGAGGCGGGGGGCCGGGGTGAGGAGGCGGGGGACCGGGGGACCGGGGTGAGGAGGCGGGGGACCGGGGTGAGGGGAGACGGGATCCGCGAGTGACCATAGAAGGAGCCGTACATTGTGTCTGCTGACATCTCCTGCATTGTATACAACAAATTATATATACATACACTATACGTTGTGTCTACAGACCTCTCATATACATTGATTGTACAATATATATATATATACTGTATACACTTCACACTTCATATACATTGTATACAACAAATATACATATACATTGTGTCTACAGACACTTCATATACATTGATTGTACAACATATATATATATATACTGTATACACTTCACACCTCATACATTGTCTACAGACCTTTCATATACATTGTATACAACAAATATATACACATACACTATACATAGTGTCTACAGACACAACATATACATTGATTGTACAACATATATATATACTGTATACACTTCACAGCTCATACATTGTCTACAGACCTCTCATATACATTGTATACAACAAATATATACACATACACTATACATAGTGTCTACAGACACATCATATACATTGATTATACAACATATATACATACACTATACATATACGTTATGTCTACAGACATGTCATACATTGATTGTACAACATATATACATACTGTATACAACTCACACCTCATACATTGTCTACAGACCTCTCATATACATTGTATACAACAAATATATACACAAACACTATACATAGTGTCTACAGACACAACATATACATTGATTGTACAACATGTGTGTGTGTGTGTATATATATATATATATATATATATATACTGTATACAATTCACACCTCATACATTGTCTACAGACCTCTCATATACATTGTATACAACAAATATATACACAAACACTATACATAGTGTCTACAGACACAACATATACATTGATTGTACAACATGTGTGTGTGTGTATATATATATATATATATATATATATATATATATATATATACTGTATACAATTCACACCTCATACATTGTCTACAGACCTCTCATATACATTGTATACAACAAATATATACACAAACACTATACATAGTGTCTACAGACACAACATATACATTGATTGTACAACGTGTGTGTGTGTATATATATATATATATATATATATATATATATACTGTATACAATTCACACCTCATACATTGTCTACAGACCTCTCATATACATTGTATACAACAAATATATACACAAACACTATACATAGTGTCTACAGACACAACATATACATTGATTGTACAACATGTGTGTGTGTGTATATATATATATATATATATATATATATATATATATATATATATATACTGTATACAATTCACACCTCATACATTGTCTACAGACCTCTCATATACATTGTATACAACAAATATATACACAAACACTATACATAGTGTCTACAGACACAACATATACATTGATTGTACAACATGTGTGTGTGTGTGTATATATATATATATATATATATATATATATACTGTATACACTTCACACCTCATACATTGTCTACAGACCTCTCAATGTACACCTCATACACTGTATACACAGCTACTGTATTATACACTACATATCATATACTGTACATAGTATACAACATTTAGATACTATATACACTGTACATATCTTACATTGTATCTACTGACATCTCATTATATACAACATATAGATACTATATACACTGTACACCTCATATACATAGTATACAACATATAGATACTATATACTCTGTACACCTCATATACATAGTCTACTCCATATAGATTCTGTATTAATTGTACATATATATTGTACCTATCATACATTGTCTACTGACACTATACATACACACATATATATATATATATATATATATATATATATATATATATATATATATATATATATCTCTATCTGACACCTCATATACATAGTATACAACATATAGTTGGCTGTCCGAGCATGCTGGGAGTTGTAGTTTTGCAATATCTGGAGGTCCGCAGGTTGGAGATAACTGCTGTACACATCATATACAGGTAACTACATAGAATATATCAACATTATAATGTAACGTATAGATTGATAGCTACATATAATCCATTGTCTGCATATACAGGTATACAGTACTTCATATCCTACCGAGAAGGTGCTGTATACATACAATACCCCTATTTGCATTCATCATTTACATAGACGTGAATGACAGAACATGAACAATAGAAAACATCATCTACCTGTACAGACATCGTACAATCATTCTCAGGGGCAAACTGAGGGGTCATGTGACTTAGGTGATACATTGTATTTTAGCGCCTCCACCTGTTAGTGAACATCCTGTGTGTCATCACTTTTTAAAGGGGTACTCCAGTGGTAATTATTATTATTTTTTTTTTAAATCAACTGGTGCCAGAAAGTTAAACAGATTTGTAAATTACTTCTATTTAAAAAATCTTAACCCTTCCAGTACTTATCAGTTGCTGTATGCTCCACAGGAAGTTCTTTTCTTTTTGAATTCCTCTTCTGTCTGAACACAGTGCTCTCTGCTGACACCTCTGTCCATATCAGGAACTGTCCAGAGCAGGAGCAAATCCCCCATAGCAAACCTCTGTTGTTCTGGGCAGTTCCTGACATGGACAGAGGTGTCAGCAGAGAGCACTGTGGACAAGACAGTAGAGGAATTCAAAAAGAAAAGAACTTCCTGTGGAGCATACAGCAACTGATAAATACTGGAAGGATTAAGATTTTTTTAATAGAAGTAACTTACAAATCTGTTAAACTTTCTGGCACCAGTTGATAAAAAAAAAAAAATAATAATAATAATAATAATGTTTTTCACCGGAGTACCCCTATAATGTTATTTCAGGGGGCTCAGTTGTTACTATGATGTCATGTTTACAGATGATGATGTCACCGTGCAGTATCGGGGGTCATTCTGTATGAATAGGATGGAAACCTTTGTGCAGTAATAATAGAGAAAGTGAGAGTCGCTGTCAGCCGCCCATTGACTGAGTCACCCGCCAGCGAACGTACCTGGCAGCGGTGATAAGTGAAGCGTTCACAACATACCGGTGAGAGTAGTGATGACCGGCTGCGCGGAAGTTCTTATTCACACAATGCAATAATGGGAGTTATACTCCTGCTAGATTTCCCTATCCCTTCCAAAAGAGTTACAAACAATGAAAGGCTATTGGGGGGGCTATTTACTACTTGCTTTAATATTAATAATTAACTTTTTAGACCAAAATAATATTCATAATAGGTCAGTGTTTCCCTACCAGGGTGCCTCCAGCTGTTGTAAAACTGCAACATCCAGAAGGCTGCCCGGGCATGCTGGGAGTTGTAGTTTTGCAACATCAGGAGGCACCCTGGTATGGAAACGCTGCTTGGCCGGAAGCCTAATAAGGTCCCAGGGTTGCTGGGCATTGTAGTTTTCCAACAGCTGGAGGCACCCTGGTTGGGGAAACACTACTTTAGATTCTGCAGTTTGACTTTGTCCTAGGCCTGGCCGGAAGCCCAATAAGGTCCTAGGGTTGCTGGGAGTTGTAGTTTTGCAAAAGCTGGAGGCACCCTGGTTAGGAAACTCTGCTTGGCTGAAAGCCCAATAAGGTCCTAGGGTTGCTGGGACTTGTAGTTTTACAACAGCTGGAGGCACCCTGGTTAGAAAACGCTGCTTTAGATTTTGCAGGTTGTCTTTGTCCTAGGACTGGCCGGAAGCCCAACAAGGTCCTAAGGTTGCTGGAGTTCTAGTTTTGCCACAGCTGGAGGTGCCCTAGTTGGGAAACACTGCCCAATGTAATCAATTACCCTGATTTCCTATATTTAGTGAAATATAAAATGGGCACATTCAAGAAAAGTGAGTCTGGTATTATGGGGTCTGTGATAGTGCACGGTCTCAACTCACCCTAGGACAGTAGTAGCTGAAATCCGTGGGGGGTAATGTACTGTATGTAGCTGCAAAGTCCTAACACTATAGTTCCTACATAACTTGATGACTTTGCAGCAATAATCTGTCCATTAAGGATGTCCTGATGGCAATACAGGTAACAATATTAGCGCCGATACCGAACATTTGCACGAGTACTTGTGCAGGTGTCCCCGATACCTGCAAAATATAAAAATCCCTCTCCCCTTCCCTTCATTGTAGTGCTGAGGCCTCTTCATCGATTGCTTTGTTATCTGAAGTGGTGCTGGACCTGCCATGCGATGATGTCATTACAATGCACAGCAGGTCCTGAGAAAATGCGATGATCCAGCACATATGCAGTAAAACGCAGCTTTATTTAAAATCCAGCAGACAACACAGGTTGCAGGTGAAGGTGGTGATGTCAGACGCGTTTTGAGCGCATGCGCAGGTCCTTCAGCAGGTCCTGCACCACTCTGACTAACAGAAGAAGGTCCTGCACCACTAACAGCGGAGGATGCAGAGGCCTCAGTGCGGAAGCGGAGTGAAGGTGAGTGTGAGTTTTATTATTTTCTTTTGGAGAGGACTTACTGGGGGAAACTAATGGGGGCATCTATCGAATAAGAGGTTCCCTACCTACACAACTACCTAATTTCTGGGGGGATCCTACTTAAAAGGGAGGATTTATTTCCTACCTACTGGGACTTTTACCTAAAAAGTTGCATTCCCTACCTTACTACTGGGGGCTTCTACCTAACAAGAGAATTCCCTAACTTACTATGGGGGCTTCTATTTAATAAGGGGGTTTCCCTATCTACTGGGAGCTTCTACCTAACGAGGGGTTTCCCTAACTACTGGGGGGTTTTACCTAAAAGGGTGTGTGGGGGGGGGGGGGGGGATTCAATACCTAACTACTCGGGCCTAATACAGATGTTTTCCTAATTAACTACTGGGGGCTTCTGCCTAAACTGGGAATTCCCTAACCAACTATTGGGGGGGAATATTTTAGTTATGAGTGTCAGTAAGGGCCTCATGTTTAACTATAGCAGAGTTTTCCAACCTGGGTTCCTCCAGCAGCTGCAAAACTACAACTCTCAGCATGCCGGGACAGCCTTTGGCCTCGAAAAACTAAACATAGTTTTGTAACATCTGGAGGCATTTTTTTTTGGGGGGGGGGGGGGGGGGGGGGGAAGCACTGGTCTATAGTCACCTCTGCTGTCACATGACATAAAAAAAAATCAAAAAAAAAAATCCCTAATTACAGCAACTGGTAAATCTGTCCCTTTACGGTAATATGTATATAACTATATATGTATATTGGTTAACCTTCCAGTGGATGCATCCCAGCTTTTCCAGTGCCCTGAATTGCAAACCTAACTGTACCAGATCTGGGCATTTGGGGGTCTCTCTCATTTTCCTTTACTTCTGTAGGGTCTCTAAGCAGCCATAATGGCTCTTACTACTTTTTCCAGAATCAGATACTGTATGACTTGAGTTCTAAGAACTGGAGAATTTCTTCATAGATTTGGGAGTTTCTAACCTTTGCACACAGTTCTTCTTTCATGGACAGGACTTGGCTGGAAACATTAAGATTTCTAAAAAGCTGAGGTTTAAAACCAACTATTGCCCAACTTGTGGTTTTCCAGTTGTTGCAAAACTACACCATTGTGGGCATGCTGGGAGTTGTAGTTTTACAACAGTTGCAAAGCCCCCGGTAGGAGAAAACGCTGCTCTGGAGAAACGTCTTATTCCTGAAGATAACCTGGTGACCGATTTTGTATCTTTGTTGCAGCCCCATCTTAGGCTTAGGCGTGTGTTCCTGTTGTGATTTGAATTTGATACTTTGTATCACTTCTTAAAGAGACAGTATCCATGTCCTACCTGATGTCAGTGGTGACTGACGTACTCTGTGCCAATGCTGCTTGGCACAAAGTCAGAGTAGAGACATCTAGTGGGGACCCCTCCAGGTCACCCGCAGACCCGCGTCTTTATTTTCGGATATATGAGGATCCTTGGTCCCTCCTTTCTTTTTGTAGTTGGGGCTTTTGCTCTGTAATTGAAGTTCTGGACGGAGTTCTGTAATTTTGGTTCAGGGTGGAGTTTCTTACCAGAAATAGAGCCTGTGATCCTTTTACATTGATAGTGGTAGCGATATGGAGCCTATATGTTCTTTTTTAGGTTTTTGTGTTACTTTTGGTTTTCACACAGGTCAAAAGCTTTTGTGTAACAATCATTATGCCCAATAGTCGGTAAACCTGAAAGGCATATATGACTGTAGTGTGAGTGTAATAGGGGCAATGTTTCTACATACTGTCTCCATTTACACTATACTTTTATATTAATGTTTCCAAACCAGTGTGCCTCCAGCTGTTGCAAAACAACAATCTGGGCATGCTGGGAGTTGTAGTTCTGTAACAGCTGGAGGCACCCTGGTTGGAAAACACTGGGCAAGAAAAGCAATGTTTCTATGAACTAACCGTGCCCATTGACACTACTTTATATTCACTTTTATATAAATGGTTATGAACGGCTGTGCCTCCAGCTGTTGCAAAACTACAACTCCCAGCTTGCTGGGAGTTGTAGTTTTGCAACAGCTGGAGACACACTGATTGGGAAGCTTTGCTTTAGATTCTGCAATTTGACTTTGCCCTAGGCCTGGCTGAAAGCCCAATAAGGTCATGTGTGGGCATGCTGGGAGTTGTAGTTTTGCAACAGCTGGAGGCACACTGGTTGCCATATACTATCTAACTTTTATGACCTCCTCACAGTTATCATATAGAATGAAGGGACAGTTCTGATATACTTCTGAAGTATTGATAAGCGATTATATGATCAATTAGAAACCAGGATGTTATTGTTGTCATCGCGACTTTGTATCCAGGGGCCGTTGATGACCATGTAAAGGTCCTTCAGGTCTCCTTCAGGTGACTATACCATTATGTAGGTTAACAGGCCCCCCCCCCCCCCCCCCCCCCCCCCCCCCCCGCGTGGTATCACACATATCTGGAGCATGAGGCACAGAATGGAGTCATCACTGCCAGATGTATCCTCTTTAACCCATAAGGTTCTCAAACTTTTTTTTTTTAGGCTATGTTTGCTTTACTTTTAGTTTTTTTTTTTTACTTTTAGGTTTCTTCACTTTTTATAACAAGAAAATCGCAGGATGCAGCCATATTTTTGCTGTCACTTGGCTTCCATTATAATTAGAAGCCAAAGTGAAGATGTGAACAGACCCTTAAAGGAAACCTATCACCAGTTTTATGCTACCCAATCTGCAGGGAGGCATGAAACAGGTGCAGGGTGCACGATTCTGACACACTATGACTGATCCATTATTTCCGTGGGAAAATTTGAGCGTACAGCCAGAAGATATCCCTAGTTTGTTCAGTTTTTTTTTTCCAGCTTTATTGCGTTTTATTGAGCCAAAGCCAGATGTGGATCAAGCCGAAATGAGAAGCATAAAGCTATGGGGGCCTCCTGACTATGATAGCATGTGTTGGGGAGAGAATTGCCTGATCCTTTTCATTGTGGGCCAATAAGCCACTGCCAGACGACACTAAATCCTTTAAATTCAATATACATGCACGCTCCGTCAAGATGAATGTCCATATATATAGGAGAAGGGATTGGCTGACAGCTGTTGGAAACAAATGACCAACATGCCCCCCCCCCCCTCCCATACACACTAGAAAAAAAATTTGGTAGAACCTACTGATTTATAATAATTTGTATAGAGGCCTCCGGACCTAGCCCCAACAGATTCAGGGATATGTTTCATTCCAACTACCATATACTTTTGTTTTTGCAGAATCTAGCAGCAGCTAACCCATTCTTACCCCGAACATGCACGCTCTTCCCAGCCAAATATGCATGTTTATGTGGGGATTTGGAGAGATGGCAGCTGTAAGGTCGACCACAAATCCAATGTGTATGGCTCTCCTTAAAGAGGTATTCCGGCAGAAAAATAAAGTTACTGGACATAAAGTAAAAAGGACAAACAAGTGATACTTGCCTACCCTGATCCCCTGCAGCTACTGATCTATGAACCTCCAGTCTTCCACTGTTGGAGCAGGACCTGCCCGCTCAGCCAATCGGGAAGAAGCGGGGAGCATTGGAGGACTGGAAGTTCATGGAACAGAAGCTGCGGGAGACTGGGGTAGGTAAGTATTGCTTTTTTGACCAGAAACATTTGCGGGGGCGGGGGGAGACTTATCATTCCCTGCACCAGTGCTAAGGGGCATAATTGTGCAAATTTACGTAATCCTTGTTTTTGCAAAAAAATAATGTTGCAGAATTTACCGCTTTGCGCTGGTGGAGGGAATTACAAATCCTCCCCATAATTATGTGTTTCTCACTGGAATGCCCCTTGTATGTCCTTTATTTTCCCTTTGGATCCACTCCTGCCTTCGGCTCACAAATCTGCAGCCTGATTCACAATTTCTTTCGGGCTGTGTTCAGACGGTTCCTTTTTCCCCCCACAATGTTGGAGAAATCACAAAATTGTGGTAAAATAGCCCCATGTTTGGCACGTTTTAAGCCAATGTCTCAGCAAGATAACAGGAAAAACGCAAAAAAAACCTGCACTGTGTGAACACGGCCTTAAGTGTGACTGTTTCGTTATCAGTCATTACAGATGGGGATTAGTCTTCTGATGTTGTGTGAGTTGATCTTTATTAGTTCTTTTCCTCTTGTCACTTATTACATATATTTCGGTGACCTCAGAATTATTCAGCCGTGTTTTTTCTTTTTTACATTTTTTCTTCACATGTTTCCTGTCCCCTTTATCATCCGGAAGGAACGCCCTTTGCTGTGTAATACTTGTATTTTTAGAATTGAGGGCGTTCTGATTCCTCAGTACTGAGTGACCTGGGGTTAGAGGTTATTGATTCACCAAACCTCGTGCCACGTATCCCACATTACCCTCTGTCCCTCTTATTCTTCCTTGTGTGAATTGTTAGATCTCCAGCTCTCGCTACGTTTTCAGCTGAACCTCTTCTCTCTGAACTTGTGCAGACAACTGCCGGGGAGAAAGAATTTCTGGCCAATAAACATTACAGAAATAGAAATTGCTGCCATTCTCCAGCATTGACGGGGCCTGGAATATGCTACTTTTATTTTTTTTGTCTTACTTTTGAAGGAAAAAAAAAATTTCAGTAAATTAACCCCTACAAAAAGCTTTACATTTTTTTTAACTTCTCAAGACAAAATATTTTCATTAGATATGTTTTAGTGATGATGATAATAATATTTATTGTTGTTATTATTATTATTATTATTATTATTATTTGTTTTGTTGTAATTGAAAATGTGTTAGGCTATTTTAATACACAAGCAGCTTTAAAAAAAAATTAAAATAAATAAATAACAGATGCGTGTGTGTGTGTGTGTGTATATATATATATATATATATATATATATATATATATATATATATATGTATGTATATGTATATATATTTTGAGTTCTGCACCATAATTAATGACACACCATTCAAGTGTCCCTGTCACTTTAATAAAAACTTCTGACTTGTCTAAGAGATGTAAAGAGCTTTGATCAGTTGTAAATGTTCAGACCCGGCCGATTGCTAGACCAGGCGGGAGAAGTGCACAGCTAAGCGCTCTTCTCCTTCTTCTTTGCGCGCGACCAAAATAATCCCAAAGCCTTCCATTATTAGTCGGTTTCCGTCACGTTGCGGCCCAGAAAAGAATGACTTTAGTTGTGCACTTTTCCCATTTTAGCGATTGATTTGACATGTCTCTACAACACGGCAAAAGAAATCCCAAAAACTTTTTTTTTTTTTTTTAAAGTAACAGCGCCCATTTAAAAAAAGCTGTGCATGGCTTTAAAAAATAACTCCCTGATCACACCGTACATTTTTAATGTAGCGGCTGCTTTATCCTGAGCTCTCCAAGGTAGCATGTAATTGTATACAGTCCCTCCTGTCTGTAGGTTTCCTCCCCCCTAAGGGTTTTTCTTTTGTAATCTCTTTATTGTGATGCTGACTCAGATTAGCACCTACACTACTACTGATATGTAGCAGAGCTGACTGGCGTTTCCCACACCTCATGGTCCCGATCTGTGTTTGTTATGTAACGTCAGACGGGACTTGTAAGAACAGGTTCAGTAGATTTTATTCATGTTTAATGGAGCGCAGAGTAACCTGGACAAACATATGGGGAGGGAGGAGTGAAGCCTTACATTATCACTATTCTGTATGTTGGCGGCGATTGTATTTTTTATTTTTGTATTTTATTTCCTGTTTAATTTATTTTTCCAGTTCTCTGTTTAGCCCAGAATTTTATAGAAAAATCCCATTTTAATTTTGCCATGAAGTTTTCTGATTCTTCCTTAGGATAGGCCAGTGTCTCCAAACTATGAACCTCCAGCTACTGCAAAACTAAAATTTGTAACTTTGCAACAGCTGGAGGCACCCTGGTTGGGATACACTGCTTTTGATTCTGCAGTTCAACTTTGTCCTAGGCCTGGCCAGAAGCCCAATCAGGTCCTAGGGTTGCTGGGAGTTGTAGTTTTGCAACAGCTGGAGGCACCCTGGTTAGGAAATCCTGACCAATATCGGACCCCCTGTTGGTTTGAGGTGCTGGGAGTTGGACCCCCCTGTTGGTCAGAAAATGCTGGGTATCAGACCCCCTGTTGATCTTAGGTTCTGAGAGTCGGACCCCCTGTTGGTCTGAGGGGCTAGGAGTTTGACCCTCTGTGGATCTGAGGTGTTGGGTGTCGGACCTCCTGTGGGTCTGAGGTGTTGGGTGTCGGACCTCCTTTTGGATCTGAGATGCTTTGAGTTGTACCACTTTTTGGTCTGAAGTGCTGGAAGTCGGACCCCCTGTTGGTCAGAAGAGGTGGGGGTCGGACCCCATGTGGATCTGAAGTGTTGGGTGTCGGACCTCCAGTGGATCTGAGATGCTTGGAGTTGTACCACTTTTTGGTCTGAAGTGCTGGAACTCTGACCCCCTGTTGGTCAAAGGAGGTGGGTGTCAGACCCCCTGTGGATCTGAGGTGTTGTTTGTCGGACCCCTATGGGTCTGAAGTGCTGGAAGTCGGACCCACTGTTGGTCAAAGGAGGTGGGAGTCGGTGCTCCTGTTGGTTTTATATTGATGACTTCACTGTATTTGGAATTTCCACCCTTAGGAAAACTCTCACAATCTTTTAGAAGAAATGTGGCATCAGTGGTTGTCAAACTTTTCTTCAAAGAGGAAACTAATAAAAAAAAATTCTGCCCACCATTACAGGATCCTGTCACATTTCCAGTGATGTGACGTCGATGTGCCGGTGATCCGCAGAAACGTCACTAAAGGCTGTCGGGGGGGAAAATACCACCTGACACTCAACCTCTAGCATTAGTTTTAATGCTCTGGTTCTATTCAGTCTGGTGTTGGTTTGTGTGTGATCTCTTTGTCATGTACACTATAATTTGCGCTCCATGTTTGCCTGGTAGTAACGCGCCCTCCAGCTATGTGACAAGTAGGTTACAATAGACTGATACATAAGTTACCATATATTGTGTGTGTATATACATTGTAGAGGAGAATACAATTCTTACCACCCTGTGACCTCTTCATACATTTCTTATACGTTTCTGAATTGTCTATTTGCGATAAATCATAAAGCATCCCCCCCCCCCCCCCCCGCCAACTTATGGCTCTACAGCAGTT
Source organism: Hyla sarda (assembly GCF_029499605.1). Classification (NCBI taxonomy): domain Eukaryota; kingdom Metazoa; phylum Chordata; class Amphibia; order Anura; family Hylidae; genus Hyla; species Hyla sarda. The sequence continues at coordinate 294,352,444 of NC_079194.1, forward strand.
GCAAGACTACAACTCCCATCATGGTGGGCAGGGTGCCGAATTGCAACAGCTGGAGAACATGCAGTTGTCAGGGTATGATGGGAATTGTAATTTTGGAGGATATGTCCTTACGCATAGAAAATCAGGTAGTCGGTGAGATCACAGCATTTTGGAATTCGTAGAGAGGGTGACGATGGGGGTGACCCGGCTGGGATACCCCTTTCTTGAAGTTGCGACTTGTGGCCCGTAGCGCTTCTAGTGCTACGGGCCACAAGTCGGAACTTCAAGAAAGGGGTATCCCTACCAGGTGACACCTTTCCCCCCCCATCTTCACCTACTCTACGTCGTCTTGCACCACCTTAACGGTACTGGACACCAGCTTCTCCCGGACACCGGAATATACTACCACAAGCGTTAAGCAGCGCTGTTCCGGTTTGCACAAGATTAGATGAGCAGTTCTGATACTCCATCGTACTTTTTACATGACTAAGCGCCATCTCTGCCCTTCTTTTTTCTCCTACTAGCATTTTGGAATTGGCAGAGTGGGAGGTCACCGTGCATAAGAGTAAGACAGCAGCACAGAGTATTTCAGGTGAGGAGTGTGCCAATCTTGTAGGGAGTGCGCCTATCTTTCGGGAGACAAGCTCCCTCTTCAATGTACAGTATCTTGTGGGGGGAGGAGGTGCCCTGTCCAATCTTATAATCTTCTGAAGAGGGTAATGGAGGTTAGTGGGGGATGACAGATTAGAGCGTTACAGACAGGTCTTGTTTTGCCTGTAGGCAAAATAGGCAGCCGCCTAGAGCACCCTCTTGATGGGGGCGCTGCTCTTCCTGCTGTAAGAAAGTTAGTAACCAGTCAGCATCTGAAGCACCTGCTACTTATCCAAACCCCCCCCCCCCCCCCCCCAGCCAGAACCACCATTGTATGAGGAGGGGGTTTGTTACAGTGTGTCACCCCAGTAGTAAGGAGATTACATGAGGAGGGGGTTTGTTACAGTGTGTCACCCCAGTAGTAAGGAGATTACATGAGGAGGAGATTTGTTACAGTGTGTCACCCCAGTAGTAAGGAGATTATATGAGGAGGAGGTTTGTTACAGTGTGTCACCCCAGTAGTAAGGAGATTACATGAGGAGGAGATTTGTTAGTGTGTCACCCCAGTAGTAAGGAGATTATATGAGGAGGAGGTTTGTTACAGTGTCACCCGAGTAGTAAGGAGATTACATGAGGAGGAGGTTTGTTACAGTGTGTCACCCCAGTAGTAAGGAGATTACATGAGAATGAGGTTTGTTAAAATGTGTCACCTCAGTAGTAAGGAGATTACAGGAGGAGGAGGTTTGTTACAGTGTCTCACCCCAGTAGTAAGGAGATTACAGGAGGAGGAGGTTTGTTACAGTGTGCCACCCCAGTTGTAAGGAGATTACATGAGGAGCAGGTTTGTTACAGTGTGTCACCTCAGTAGTAAGGAGATTACAGGAGGAGGAGGTTTGTTACAGTGTCTCACCCCAGTAGTAAGGAGATTACAGGAGGAGGAGGTTTGTTACAGTGTGCCACCCCAGTTGTAAGGAGATTACATGAGGAGCAGGTTTGTTACAGTGTGTCACCCCAGTAGTAAGGAGATTACATGAGGAGGGGGTTTGTTACAGTGTGTCACCACTTTAGTAAGGAGATTACATGAGGAGGAGGTTTGTTACAGTGTGTCCCCCCAGTAGTAAGGAGATTACATGAGGAGGAGGTTTGTTACAGTGTGTCACCCTAGTAGTAAGGAGATTACATGAGCAGGAGGTTTGTTACAATGTTTCACCCTAGTAGTAAGGAGATTACATGAGGAGGAGGTTTGTTACAATGTGTCCCCCCAGTAGTAAGGGGATTACATGAGGAGGAGGTTTGTTACAGTGTGTCACCCTAGTAGTAAGGAGATTACATGAGGAGGAGGTTTGTTACAATGTTTCACCCTAGTAGTAAGTGCCAATGGGCCAAGTCAAGAGGCGATAAAATTAGCTTTCGTCTAGGGTGGCGAAAATCTTGGTACCAGTCCTGGTTACGGAATGGGGTCCCCAAGCAGCACAGAGTATTTTTAAATGCATGTTCCATCTTAATTGTTCATGTGTCTTCCTTGTCATCCGCCTGGTCTGGATATATAATTCAGCAGGTCTTGGTGTCTATGATCACACAGAGGTTGTTATGTGATCGGGGATGACTGGGCGGGGAGGACTTGTCGGTCCTGATCTCCTTTTTCTTGTTCCTCGGTGAGATAATTGCGGAGCAGAGACTTTCACACGTTCTCATTGTTTTACCTTCTCATCTATGGAGGAGGCAGGTGGAGCTGGAGATGTCGCTGCCTTCTCTGAGTTCGGCTCCCGGGGGCCTTGTATTATATAAAAAATGTCCCCATAAAAAGTGTAATCCGTCGTGTCCGACCCATTGTACGTCATCTCTGTATTCACCTGGTTATATTGTTCTTTAATATTCACTTTATTCCCCAACATAATATAATGAGGATGATTCGTATTTTTTCCTTTTATGCTGCAGAAAGATCTAGATTAAATCCTCCTATTGAATGTTCGCACCGTCGGATGTTTTTTCACCTCTGACCCCACTTTAATGTTCAGAGATTATGAACAGATACATCATATCCATTACCCAAATGATTCCCTTCACCACAGGGAATATTCTGTATAACGGAGACAAATCAAATTCCTGGCGCTATTTGCAGGAAAAGGTAGAGAGACACCTAGCGGGGGCCACTTCTCCATTCCGTATTAACCCCAAATCGGCACAGTTTTCACGATTTTTACGGTATATTGAGACTTCAGCATTTTTTGTTTGTGATTATGCATAAACCGCTGCATTCTGTGATAATTGATGCAATATACCATGACTGCTGCATCTAAATGTACCTCAGTTTTACCTGCAAAACCACACGGACATTGTAATTTCAAAATTGCGCTGATTTGCTATGACACATCATATCCGTGCAGATTTTGGTGTCACTGCAAGTAGTTATCATTCTGATGAGGCCAAAGGCATAGCTGGAAACCTCAGGGCCCCAATGCAAAAAAATTGCCCTTACTTCCCCCATATAGCAGTAGGCCCCCATACTGCCCTTCTATAGCATTAGGCCCCTGTAGACAATATGATATAGCAGTAGACCCCATACTGCCCTTCTATAGCATTAGGCCCCTGTAGACAATATGATATAGCAGTAGACCCCATACTGCCCTTCTATAGCATTACGCTTCTATAGATTGTATGATATAGCAGTAGACCCCATATAGACTGCTCTTCTATAGCATTAGGCCCCTGTACTGACCCCTATAGACTATATGGGAATATATGATATAGCAGTAGGCACCATACTGCCCTCCATAGCATTACGCTTCTATAGACTGTATGATCTAGCAGTAGACCCCATACTGCCCCTTATAGCATTACGCTTCTATAGACTGTATGATATAGCAGTAGACCCCATACTGCCCTTCTATAGCTTTAGGCCCCTGTACTGACCCCTATAGACTATATGGGACTATATGACATAGCAGTAGGCCCCATACTGCCCTCCATAGCATTATGCTTCTATAGACTGTATGATATAGCAGTAGACCCTATACTGCCCTTCTATAGCATTAGGCCCCTGTACTGACCCCTATAGACTATATGGGACTATATGACATAGCAGTAGGCCCCATACTGCCCTCCATAGCATTACGCTTCTATAGACTGTATGATCTAGCAGTAGGCCCCATACTGCCCCTTATAGCATTAGGCATCTATACTGACCCCATATAGAATATATGGGGACTATATGATATAGCAGTAGGCCCCCTATACTACCCCTTATAGAGTATATGGGGACTATATAATATGGTTTGTATGATATAGTAGTATGCCCCGTCTTCCTCCACATATAACAGTAGGTCCACTCAACAAAGCTGGTACACCAAAGCAGGCTGTTCTCAGGTAATTTCAGCAGTGGCATTCTTCTCCTCTACTTCCCCTCTCCCCCGCTGACGTCAGGGGGCATTTCACAGACGTGCCTGTGTGTGGATTCCTCTGCTCTTCCTCTGCTCTTCCTCTGCTCTTCCTCTGCTCTTCCTCTGCTCAGCACCAGCGGATCATACTTGGATGCGACCATGATAATTACACCACTAGTTGAGGGGTGTACAGTGAGCCTTCAACATACAATAGTTTCAACATACAATGAATGGTCTTTTCTGGTCCATTGTAATTTGAAACCAGACACAACATACAATGCTACGGACAGTCCAGATCTGTGAGCGTGTCAATGGCCGGAAGAATCTGTATTACTGAAGTGTATGTACTGACTGGTGTCTGGTAGCTCCCCCTACAGTACAGGGAGGTATTACATGTTCTGTACTCTTTACCTGTACCAGGGTTAGCTGCTCCTTTGGACACCAGGTGAGGGCGGCTCCGTAATATTTTTAGGACATTGGGGGAGATTTATCAAAACCTGCCAAGAGGAAAAGTTGCTGAGTTGCCCATAGCAACCAATCAGATCGCTACTTTCACTTTTGAAAAGGCCTCTGAAAAATGAAAGAAGCGATCTGATTGGTTGCTATGGGCAACTCAGCAACTTTTCCTCTGGACAGGTTTTGATAAAACTTTTCTGTCACTAACAGTGTGCTCTCTGCTGACACCTCTGTCCATTTTAGGAAATGTCCAGAGCAGCATATGTTTGCTATGGGGATTTTCTCCTGCTCTGGACAGTTCCTAAAATGGACAGCAGAGAGCCCTGTGTTTGTGACAGAAAAGAAATCCAAAAAGAAAAGAATTTCCTCTGTAGTATACAGCCGCTTATAAGTACTGGAAGGATTAAGTTTTTTTTTTTTTTTTTTTTAATAGAAGTAATTTACAAATCTGTTTAACTTTCTGGCATCAGTTGAGTTAAAAAATAAATAAATAAAATAAAAGTTTTCCACCGGAGTACCCCTTTAAACTGGCTCCAAAGTTGTCGCTTCCATTCATCACCGGTGCCTGTACTAGATGCACTTTATAGCTCATTTCTCCATTGGTTTCCTTTTTATGATTATTTTTTCAGACAACTTTATTTCCAGCAGCCACCAAATGCTCAGGGACAAGTTCTTGGAAGCTGAAATTGACACTTAGTAGCGTTTGCCTTACATCTCGAGGTCTGGAAATGACACCGTGGCCCAGATTTACTAATTACTGTATAATTCTTAGACGGTGTAAACGAAGACCAGACAGTCTAAGAATGCACCAGATTAATCGCAGGGGATGAGGCTATTGGACTTGGTCTATGGCAGTGTTGGCCAACCTGTGTGCCTCCAGCTGTTGCAAAACTAAAACTCCCAGCATGCCCGGACAGCCGAAGGCTGTCCGGGCATGCTGGGAGTTGTAGTTTTGCAACAGCTGGAGGCACACAGGTTGGCCAACACTGCTTTAGATACTGCAGTTTGGCTTTGTCCTAGACCTGGCTGGAAGTCTAATTAGTTCCTAGGGTGAAGCTATGAGGCTCCTGCACAAAGTCTTTGGATGTCCGGGCATGCTGGGAGTTGTAGTTTTGCAACAGCTGGAGGCACACAGGTTGGTCAACACTGCTTTAGATTCTGCAGTCTGACTTTGTCCTAGGCCTGGCCGGAAGCCTAATTAGGTCCTAGGGTGAAGCTATGGGGCTCCTGCACAAAGTCTTTGGATGTCTGGGCATGCTGGGAGTTGTAGTTTTGCAACAGCTGGAGGCACACCGGTTGGGCATCACTAGTCTATGATTATACTTGCAAAGGGGTTTGGGTTAGGGGGATGGGTAAATGGGTACTCCGGTGGAATACTTTATTTATTTTATTTATTTATTTATTTATTTTATTTTTTTTAAATCAACTGGTGCCAGAAAGTTAAACAGATTTGTAAATTACTTCTATTAAAAAAAATCGTAATCCTTCCAGTACTTATTAGCTGCTGAATACTACAGAGGAAATTATTATTTTCTTTTTGGAACACAGTGCTCTCTGCTGACATCTCTGTCTATTTTAGGAACTGTCCAGAGCAGCATATGTTTTCTATGGGGATTTTCTCCTACACTGGATAGTTCTTAAAATGGACAGAGATGTCAGCAGAGAGCTATGTGTTCCAAAAAGAAAAGAATTTACTCTGTAGTATTCAGAAGCTAATAAGTACTAGAAGGATTAAGATTTTTATTATTTTTTTTTATTATTTTTTTTTAAATAGAAGTAATTTACAAATCTGTTTTAACTTTCTGCCACCAGTTGATTTAAAAAAAAGTTTTCCACCGGAGTACCCCTTTAATACCTAATGGGATGTCCTAAAATCTCCTGGAGGGGGAATGTGGAGATGTCTTGTATTCATGAGCAGGAGGTGTAGGCTGAAAATGATATTGTTGTGGAGATGTGCACGGAGTCTTGTGCACAGCGGTCTCTGGTCTGTCGTCGCCTGTGTGGGAGGGAATATAATGGCCCTGAGGTTATTTACTGCGTCACGCAGAGACTTCTGCTCCTGGGAGGGAGGGAGGGTGTTCATAGTGAATGGGAAGGTTTTCAGCTGTACATCACAAGGCGGTACAAGGTGCAGAATATACATCTATCTACTTGTATTATACCTTGGGATTTGAAAGGGTTTTCTGACATCAGGTTTGTAAAATTAAAAGAAAAAAAAAAATAGAAAAAAGAAATTAATAGGGCTGGGCGGTATGAGCAAAAACGTGTATCACGGTATTTTTTTAAGTGATGGCGGTTTCACGGTATTTAACAGTATTCCCCCCCCCATGTGACCTGGGTGCCGCTTCTCTCCCAACACCCCCCCCCCCCTCACAATTATCAGCTGCCCTGTCCCCACATCTGTCCCCACATCATGTCACCCGCGTGCGCTCCTCTGCTCATCCTCCTATGAGTTGCGGGCCGCCAGCGCTAGAAATCTGTACTACAAATAACGTTTCCCGGGCTGCAAAAATAAACAAAATAAACTTTAACCAACCTGCCTACGTCCCCCCGTTGCTCTGCTACTGTCTTCACTGTCCTGCACTGTGGTCCTCTTGCAGTTACCTTGGGACGGGAAAGTCACAGAGCCGCCAGCCTATCATCGGCCGGGGCGGGACATCGCTGCGGCCGGTGATAGGCTAACGGCTCTATGACGTTCCCATCCTCAGGACCGCAGCGGAGGGACCATGAGGAGGGACCATGTCGGAAGGTAAGTTTAAAGTTTGTTTTGTTTATTTTTGCAGCGTTATTTGTAGTACAGATTTCTAGCGCCAGCGGCCCGCAAATCGTAAGTATGAGGATGAGCAGAGGAGCACACGCGGGTTACATGATGTGGGAACAGATTATCTGCGCTGATAATTCAGGGGGGGGGGGGCGGGTAAGCAGAATAGCGCTCGCAGGTCAAATATGATTAGTTCCCCGATGTGGGGACAGTGCGCTGCGGCGGCTAATTCACTCATTCAAAGGGGGGAGGGGCCCAACCGGTATTGCGGTATGGGCAAAATTCATATCATGAGGGGAAAAAAAAAATCGGTATTCAGTATGAACCGGTATACCACCCAACCCTAATTTTATTTATATATGTAATCTCTTGTCTGTCCCAGTTCTAAAACCTTCTCCATCAATTTAATTGTTATTAATAGTTCCTTTTCTTATGTCAGAAAATCACTGTACTGCCCGGTTGAGCAGTTGCTCAGTACTACAATTCCCAGAATGTATTGCATTCCCTCCACTCTTTATCACAGCCCTCCCACCTTGCCCAATCTTCTCCCACAGCACCCCTGCCAGTTCCCTGCCCAGAGCTGTGACAGAACATTGCTCTTCACAGCAGACTGTTGCAAAATCAGTGAGACTGCTGTATTCATTCCCTGTCTGCTCCTCTTTCTGTGGCATTTCTCAGCAGAGCATGCTATAAACAAAACTCATTCTTCCCTAAATGTCCCAATAAAGATATAGTTGTATATGGCCTAGAAATGATGTTGCTCTAGGTTCTGATCAGAGGCGGTGACATCACTCAGGGGGCGGGGCTGGAGCTCAGAGGAAAGATCTAGACACGCCTCCTGAGACAACAGAGGATCATGAGTCATCTCGGGAGAGAGGGAGACAACTCCACACTGACAATGAGAAGACTACACAACTTCCTGTCAGAGGTAAATCATGCAAAAACATGCTGAGGCCAGAACAATTTGTGATAACACCATATTAGAAAGTAATATAACTATATATATATATATATATATATATATATATATATATATATATATATATATATATATAATCTATATCTCTACAATGAGAAATGTTCTTAATATCCTGGAGTCTAAGACCATTTTGGAGGGTTGGGTGGGAGTGTATCCCAGCGTTTACCAGCCAGGATGCCTCCAGCTGTTGCAAAACTACAACTCCCAGCATGCCCGGACAGCCGAAGGCTGTCCGGGCATGCTGGGAGTTGTAGTTTTGCAACAGCTGGAGGCACACAGGTTGGCCAACACTGCTTTAGATACTGCAGTTTGACTTTGTCCTAGACCTGGCCGGAAGCCTAATTAGTTCCTAGGGTGAAGCTATGGGGCTCCTGCACAAAGTCTTTGGATGTCCGGGCATGCTGGGAGTTGTAGTTTTGCAACAGCTGGAGGCACACAGGTTGGCCAACACTGCTTTAGATACTGCAGTTTGACTTTGTCCTAGACCTGGCCGGAAGCCTAATTAGTTCCTAGGGTGAAGCTATGGGGCTCCTGCACAAAGTCTTTGGATGTCCGGGCATGCTGGGAGTTGTAGTTTTGCAACAGCTGGAGGCACCCTGGTTGGGAAACACTGGTGTATAGAGTACATATGTGCACATACACGCGTTCTCTTAGCCCAGTTGTCTGTACCATTTGGTGTGGTCTATAAATGTGAGCTGTACTGTAGCTGTTGTTGTTATCTGTCTATCTGACTTACGTAAAAGAAAACCGTCATACAGTACAAGGCCTGGACATGATAAATAGATCCATGCTCCTCGCCTCAGTCAGTCCCAGAGATCTGCCATAAATTAGATGGTGTCAGAGCGGAGGAAAATCTAAAATAATCTTCTTTACTAAACAAATCCAAAAAATGCCAGTGTTATAAATAAAGGTTTACTCGAATAGTTCTGAAGGATTACCAGATTGTGTAATAATAATAATCTGCCCATAATCCAGGTTTATAACCTTTGCTGTGATGGAGGCTGGTTCAGCACCGGGCGAAGCGCTGTCTATGAGATTGTACAGTGATAAAATGTAATATGGCTGATAATGATTGGAGGAAATCCAGGAAGGTTAGAACCATGGAAACCTGTCCATCCGAAATCTATCAGTATTACTGCATTTAGGTTTTAATGGTTATCACCAAACAATGGGAACACCATGATGTCATAGTAAAAATCTAAACTCACTCTGGATAAGGCTAAAACTACTGTAATACTGCCCCTGTCTCTGTATACAAGAATATAACTACTATAATATTGCTCCTATATAAAAGAATATAACTACTATAATACTGCCTCCTATTTACAAGAATATAACTACTATAATACTGCTCCTATATACAAGAATATAACTACTATAATACCGCCTCCTATATACAAGAATATCACTACTATAATACTGCTCCTATATACAAGAATATAACTACTATAATACTGCTCCTATATACAAGAATATAACTACTATAATACTGCTCCTATATACAAGAATATAACTACTATAATACTGCTCCTATATACAAGAATATAACTACTATAATACTGCTCCTATATACAAGAATATAACTACTATAATACTGCCTCCTATATACAAGAATATAACTACTATAATACTGCTCCTATATACAAGAATAGAACTACTATAATACTGCTCCTGTATACAAGAATATATCTACTATAATACTGCTCCTATATACAAGAATAGAACTACTATAATACTGCTCCTATATACAAGAATAGAACTACTATAATACTGCTCCTGTATACAAGAATATATCTACTATAATACTGCTCCTATATACAAGAATATAACTACTATAATACTGCTCCCTATATACAAGAATATAACTACTGTAATACTGCCCCCTATATACAAGAATATAACTACTATAATACTGCTCCTATATACAAGAATATAACTACTATAATACTGCTCCTATATACAAGAATAGAACTACTATAATACTGCTCCTATATACAAGAATATAACTACTATAATACTGCCCCCATATACAAGAATATAACTACTATAATACTGCTCCTATATACAAGAATATATCTACTATAATACTGCTCCCTATATACAAGAATATAACTACTATAATACTGTTCCTATATACAAGAATATAACTACTATAATACTGCTCCCTATATACAAGAATATAACTACTATAATACTGCTCCCTAACCTGCTTCCCTGGTGAGGATTGTCATATCTGAGCGGGGTTCCTCTGTAGGGTTAAGGTCTTCTCTGGGACACCTGCATACGATAAGATACAATGTTTATAACACAATATAGATAATTTCTGTCCTTGTTATTTTCTTTTATCCTTTAGTGATCGGTCATATGACAGGAATATCAGCATTTTTTTTCTTGACCTTTGGGATATTGTATAACCAGTCGGCACATCCCTCAAAATCTGCTACGGTGCTGCAAAAACCAGATCGCTTTCCGACCCCTGCCGGCCTTCCATATGTAATTTACACCAGAACAAGTGATTTCTTTATAAATCGATCAGTATCTCTCCTTTAATGAGGGTTATCTATTTGTTGCAGATTAGTTACACTGTATCAGAGAGATTGATACAATGTTGCTTATTCACTCTTCAGGCTGGCGAGGCTTTTGCTTTGTCAGATGTTGATTAACAGGTTTTGTTGCTTTCGTTGCAAAAATTTTGCATTTCGATGTGGAGCTATCACTACTTTGCCCCATTACATAATCCTAGGGAAGTATAAGCTCTTAAATAAATATATTGGATCCTCCGATCTTGTAGAAGTATATTTAGGAAACACTTAATGTTAAGGCACTTGATGTTTCTTGGAAGCGAGGATTGCAGCACGCTCGTTAAAGTTGACCGTGCATTTTAGATAACTGTTGCCTAAATGAGTTTGGTCAACAGTGATTTTTCTCCACCATGCATGTGCATGCTCTGCTTGGGCGAGCATGCATTTACTTAGAATGTACAGAGTGTAGAAAGCCTCTGTCAGACAGCGCTCTATGGCAGTGGCTTGTTTTCCTATTGGACATTGAAATCCAACTTGCCTGACCATTCTCCCCATGACATCTGCGGTTGGGGAAGAGTTCTAAAGAAAGGTAAGGGAGAAATACTTAAAGGGGTACTCTACTAGAAAACATTTTTTTTTTTTTTTTATAAATCAATTGGTGCCAGAAAGTTAAACAGATTTGTAAATTACTTCTATTTAAAAATATAAATCCTTCCAGTACTTTTCAGCTGCTGTAAGTTCCAGAGTTATGTTCTTTTCTTTTTGAATTTCCTTTCTGTCTGACCACAGTGCTCTCTGCTGACATCTTTGTCCATGTCAGGAACTGTCCAGAGCAGGAGCAAATCCCCATAGCAAATCTATCCTGCTCCATTCAGTTCCTAAAATGGACAGAGGTGTCAGCAGAGAGCACTGTGGTCAGGGAGAAAGGAAATTCAAAAAGAAAAGAACTTCCTGTGTAGCTTCCTGTGAAAGGGTTAAGAATTTTAAATAGAAGTCATTTACAAATCTGTTTGAACTTTCTGGCACCAGTTGATTTAATAAAAAATGTTTTCCAGGGGAGTACCCCTTTTAAAGGGGTTATCCGGCCAAAGACATCTTATCCCCTATCCAAAGTATAGGGGGATACGATGTCTGATTGCAGGGGGCCCGCCGCTGGGACCCCCTGCGGTTTCCATGCTACACCTGCATTCTATGCGGGGCTGCTTCTCCAGTCTCTGAAAGCTCCTCTTTGTTTCCAGGACTGGAACGCCATGCCCCCTCCATTCATGTCTATGTGAGGGGGCGTGACGGAAGTCACGCCCCCTCCCATAGACATGAATGGAGGGGGCATGGTGACGTCACGAGGGGACGTGGTGTTACATCACCTCCCCAGTCCAGGAAACAAAGAGCTTTCCGTGACTGGAGACGCAGCTTTACATAGAATGCGGGTGCTGCTGTTTGGCCGGATAACCCCCTTTATGATTCAGGGATACAAAAGACAGTAGGGGTATATACCCCAAACCCCAAGGGGATGCTCCCACTGGGGTTGTTGCGATAGTCACAACAAGTGTAAAAGCCTTGTATTAATTGCCTCTGTTGGCCCTGTAGCCACACTTGCCCTTTGGGGGAATCTGAGTACAACCAGATGATCAGGATCCTGGCAAAGCTGTGTGTTGAATGTTGTCTATGGATAATAGAAGAATGGGTTTCTATGCTGGCGCTGGTAACACAAATCCAGTAGGATCCACAGACCAAACAATGGACATGAAGAAATGCAGTTTTGTTAAGACATGGAAGTACACTGCTAAGAACAACTCATTTCGATGGCTGCCCTGCACCTGATGAAGAGGTCAGGCTAAACCTTGAAATGCGTTGTTCTTTGCTCTTTACTTAGACATGAGGAAATTCAGTTTTATTAAAAGACATAAGTACAGTGCTAAGAACAACACTCTTCTAGGGTTACCCTGTCCTCTGTCAGGTGCAAGGCAGCCCTCAAAACGCGTTGTTCTAAGCTCTGTCCTAATAAACCTGGATTTCTATTGTGGGTCCCTTTGTTGTTGTTATTGGATTTGCACTACTGTCTCCAGCAGAGAAGCCGATTCTTCTATTATCCCTATACGGCATTCAGCACCCAGCATTGTCAGGTTTCGAACCGTTAAGAGGCGACTATACGTGTCACAGATCGATGGCCAAAATCTAAAGGTTCAGCTGACTTTATTTGGTGGCGTACCTACATAAAACTATCCATACTAACTAAATTATAGATGGCATAAGCTGTCAGTTTCTAATGTGTATGGAAGGGTTTCCCAACCAGGATGCCTCCAGCTGTTGTGAAAATACAACTCCCAGTATGTACTCCCCATCCTCACATATCACACATGTATTCTGCAGGAGGACACTTGCCCGACCCTTCTCTCCTCTGACATCCAGAATCCCCAGAGAGTCAAAAGGCCATTGTACACATAGATCAGTGTTTCCCAACCAGTGTGCCTACAACTGTTGCAAAACTACAACACCCAGCATGCCCGGACAGCCAAAGCCTTTGTACAGGAGCCCCATAGTTTAATCCTTGGACTTTATTAGGCATCCGGCTAGACCTAGGAAATACTTGGAATTGTAATTTTTGCAACAGCTAAAGGCAGCCTGGTTGGGAAACACTGGTCTAGGGTATTAGGTATCTTTATAGCAGTGGCCTCTTTTGGAGGTAAGAGGTCCCTAATCCTGACAGACCGATCATCATCATCTTCATCCTTTTATGATTACACTTCGCAAACCCCGGGATTGACCTATATTCACACTCCCGTTATAATGTCCAATAATTGCGTTGATAATTTACCAGGGCTTCCATGTTACCTATAGTCTCCCGTGCGTCCTCTGTTAGTTTAGAGTTGCCCTGGGAAATAAAGGTCACATACTGTAAACTTAGATAAGAAGTACTAACATTGTAATAGTTTATTGGTCTGTCAATAGAGTGTGCTTATGGTTTATGGCCTGTACTGAGGAGGGTGAGGTCCATCATTGCCTCCAATCTCTTAATTTTACTACCGTGTGGGTTGTTATAGGGACAGTAAACTCTATTACCTGCATTAAGTGGTGTATACTGTACAGAAATGTATGGCTGTTACATTTCATGCCATACAGTTTGGTGATGGAGACGAAGACGAAACCTTGTATCTATTGAGAGGTACTGAGCTCTGAATACGAAGAGCTGTATATAGAGCCAAGAGCTGTCTCCTATGTGGAGCAGGAGCTGAAAGCCTCATGGGAAGATAAGTGTAAGACCAGTGCGTTATGGGGAAGACCAGTGTAAGATCAGTGTAAGGCCAGTTCATTATGGGGAAGACCGGTGTAAGACCAGTTCATCATGGGAAGATCAGTGTAAGGTCAGTTCATTATGGAGAAGACCGGTGTAAGACCAGTTCATTATGGGGAAGACCGGTGTAAGGCCAAATCATTATGGGAAAATCAGTGTAAGACCAGTGCATTATGGGGAAGATCAGTGTAAGGCCTGTTCATTATGGGGAAGATCAGTGTAAGGCCAGTTCATTATGGGAAGATCAGCGTAAGGCCAGTTCATTATGGGGAAGACCGGTGTAAGACCAGTGCATTATGGGAAGATCAGTGTAAGGCAAAATCATTATGGGAAGATCAGTGTAAGGCAACATCATTATGGGAAGATCAGTGTAAGGCAAAATCATTATGGGAAGATCAGTGTAAGGCAAAATCATTATGGGAAGATCAGTGTAAGGCAAAATCATTATGGGAAGATCAGTGTAAGGCCAGTTCATTATGGGAAGATCAGTGTAAGGCCAGTTCATTATGGGAAGATCAGTGTAAGGCCAGTTCATTATGGGAAGATCAGTGTAAGGCCAGTTCATTATGGGAAGATCAGTGTAAGGCCAGTTCATTATGGGAAGATCAGTGTAAGACCAGTGCATTATGGGGAAGACCAGTGTAAGGTCAAATCATTATGGGGAAGACCAGTGTAAGGCCAAATCATTATGGGAAGATCAGTGTAAGGCCAAATCATTATGGGAAGACCAGTGCATTATGGGAAGACCAGTGTAAGACCAGTTCATCATGGGAAGATCAGTGTAAGGCCAGTGGATTATGGGGAAGATCAGTGTAAGGCCAGTGCATTATGGGGAAGATCAGTGTAAGGCCAGTGCATTATGGGGAAGATCAGTGTAAGGCCAGTGCATTATGGGGAAGATCAGTGTAAGGCCTGTTCATTATGGGGAAGATCAGTGTAAGGCCAGTGCATTATGGGGAAGATCAGTGTAAGGCCAGTTCATTATGGGAAGATCAGTGTAAGACCAGTGCATTATGGGGAAGACCAGTGTAAGGTCAAATCATTATGGGGAAGACCAGTGTAAGGCCAAATCATTATGGGAAGATCAGTGTAAGGCCAAATCATTATGGGAAGACCAGTGCATTATGGGAAGACCAGTGTAAGACCAGTTCATCATGGGAAGATCAGTGTAAGGCCAGTGGATTATGGGGAAGATCAGTGTAAGGCCAGTGCATTATGGGGAAGATCAGTGTAAGGCCAGTGCATTATGGGGAAGATCAGTGTAAGGCCAGTGCATTATGGGGAAGATCAGTGTAAGGCCTGTTCATTATGGGGAAGATCAGTGTAAGGCCAGTGCATTATGGGGAAGATCAGTGTAAGGCCAGTGCATTATGGGGAAGATCAGTGTAAGGCCAGTGCATTATGGGGAAGATCAGTGTAAGGCCAGTGCATTATGGGGAAGATCAGTGTAAGGCCAGTGCATTATGGGGAAGATCAGTGTAAGGCCAGTGCATTATGGGGAAGATCAGTGTAAGGCCAGTGCATTATGGGGAAGATCAGTGTAAGGCCAGTGCATTATGGGGAAGATCAGTGTAAGGCCAGTGCATTATGGGGAAGATCAGTGTAAGGCCAGTGCATTATGGGGAAGATCAGTGTAAGGCCAGTGCATTATGGGGAAGATCAGTGTAAGGCCAGTGCATTATGGGGAAGATCAGTGTAAGACCAGTATAGGGAAGATCAGTGTAAGACCAGTGCATTATGGGAAGATCCGTGGAAGCCCAATTTAATAAAGAGCAGTATAAGACCAATTTGAAAGGGGGTTGTATGTTTTTTTTTTTTTTTTTTTTTTTTTTTTAAATAGACTTGGCCCTAGTTTAAATCCACAATAAAGAACAATGTTTCTCAACCTGGGGACACAACTACAACTCCCAGGAAGCTGGGCATCATAGGAGTTTGTGTTCTACGAATGGTGGAGGAGTCACAGTTTGGGAAACGCTAATGTAGAGCACCCATAAAAGTCTACATGTGGCATCCCCAATCTGTGCCAAAACAAACAGCCCCAACACTGTACCTGACATTGCAACGTTTGAGCACTTTTTGTGTAAAATTTAATTTTCCATTAATTGACAAATGATCATTTTGATGATAATACATCAGGATACATACAGTGACATGCAAGAGCTGGCCCCACCCAAAACCTTATCCAATTCTGTCTGTCACCGTTATGGGAATGAGGAATAAGCATCTGATGGGTTTATATGGGGTCAAACCAGGCTCCTTCTGTCCTCTCCTTCACAGGAATAATGGCGGATAAGTCGTCTGTATTGAGATTCAGAATTTATTGCCTTAATTCACTGAGCAGAAGGAGAAGAACAGAGCCGCACGTCACTACAGCGTGACCCTAATGCCAGAGTACAATGTTATCTAATGGGCCCAGGAAGAAGCGACAGTGAGTCCATAAGGCGTCTCAATGAGGTCTGCGCCTGGCTCGCCATTGTTCTTACAGAAAGGCCAGACAATCTATTCCTGGAGGCTACCGCTCAATAACCAACCTGGACTTCTGGGAAGAGTCAATTAATACAGTCATTCCATCACCGTGCATTGTATCCGGTCTTATTGTGAATCCTCCCCATGATGCACTCCGGGAAAAAGAAATAGATATTAGAAAAATAGAAAAATTATATAATTATTCATAATAATAAAAATACACCCTACCCCAAAAAATAAGCCCTAGCTGTATTATCGGGGTGGGCTGCAAATAAGACCTAGGCCAGTGGTCTTCAACCTGCGGACCTCCAGATGTTGCAAAACTACAACTCCCAGCATGCCCGGACAGCCAACGGCTGTCCGGGCATGCTGGGAGTTGTAGTTTTGCAACATCTGGAGGTCCGCAGGTTGCAGACCACTGACCTAGGCAATGCCCCGGGCTGCAAATATTTAAAAAAACTAAGTTTAACTTACCTTTTGTCCTCCGTTCCCCTGTTGCTAAGGAATCGGCCTCGCTGTTCTCCGCTGCTCTTGCTGCTTCCTGGTGTTGTGACTAGAGATGAGCGAACTTACAGTAAATTCGATTCGTCACGAACTTCTCCGCTCGGCAGTTGATGACTTCTCCTGCGTAAATTAGTTCAGCCTTCAGGTGCTCCGGTGGGCTGGAAAAGGTGGATACATTCCTAGGAAAGAGTCTCCTAGGACTGTATCCACCTTTTCCAGCCCACCGGAAAGCTGAACTAATTTATGCAGGAAAAGTTATCAATTGTTGAGCGGAGAAGTTCGTGACGAATCGAATTTACTGTAAGTTCGCTCATCTCTAGTTGTGACGTCTCAGAGCCTTCAGCCTATCACCGGCCGCAGAGATGTCCCGCCTCTGCCGGTGATAGGCTGAGCGCATTGTCATGTGAGGAGTCGGCCGGCTTCTTACATGACAGTGGGCTCAGCCTATCACCGGCAGAGGCGGGACATCGCTGCGGCCGGTGATAGGCTGAAGGCTCTGAGACATCACAACACCAGGAAGCAGCAAGAGCAGCGGAGGGACCATGAGGCCGGTTCCTTAGCAACGCGGGAACGGAGGACAAAGGTAAGTTAAACTTTGTTTTTTAATATTTACGGCCCGGGCACAGGAATAGAAAGTACAGCGCAGCGGCTGATAATTATTTGGCAGGGGGGAGAGAGGCAGCGCTCGTGGGGGACATACGATTACTCCCCCGATGTGGGGTGCAGCACTGGGCTGATAAACCGGAGGGGGCGGGGGGGGGGTGATATTGGGGGCAGAGCTGCACCCATCACATGATGATGATGATGATGATGATGATGATTGGGGGGGGGGGAAGGAGTAAATGCCGTTAAATGCGGTTTAATGTACATACGGTACCGTAAAAAAATAAGCCCTACCCTGAAAATAAGTCCTAGTGTGTTTTTGGTGACTAAAATTAATTGGAGACCCGGCCTTATTTTCGGAGAAACATGGTGTATATAAAATGTTTTTATTATAGACTGCAGCATAAGCAATTATAAGAGCCTCTGATCCGCTCTATAAGAAAAATCCAGAGTGCTTCTTTAATGTATCATTTTTTCTTTTCCTTTTTTTTTTATTTATTTATTTATTTTTTTTGTCACTAATTATTCTAGCAACATCTTAAATTTCTAATATCTGTTTCTATTTTAAAGACTATATTCCTGAGCTTGCCTTCTCCAAGACTTCAGATTCGCCAGGTATTGTAACTAACCTCCACTAAGTCGTCCTCTGTGTCCTCGGTAGATACATGTTTCTTCTCTGTAATAGATTTCTGTCTTGTCTTATCCTCATCTGATACAAAGTATCTATTCTAGTCCGGATCTATTGAGTGTTCTCTGAATCTACAAATGTTTCCATTACTTCGTCCTGTCTCCTCATTGACTTGACATCATCGTGTTGTTTTATCAGGAAAATGTAAAGACCGTAATACTATAAATTATGGCACTGTACAGAGCAGTGCAATAATATTTGGAAGTACCGTATTTTTCGCCCTATAGGACGCATCGGCGTATAAGACGCACCCAATTTATAGGTGCAAAATCTAAAAAAAAAACAATAGTGGTCTTCAACCTGCGGACCTCCGATGTTGCAAAACTACAACTCCCAGCATGCCCGGACAGCCAACGGCTGTCCGGGCATGCTGGGAGTTGTAGTTTTGCAACATCTGGAGGTCCGCAGATTGAAGACCACTGCATAGGAGGTAATACTCACGTGTCCCGGACCCGTCACCGCTGCCCTGGATGTCGCTCCATCGCTGTCGCCGTGTCCCCGTCGCTCCGGAACGTCTCTGCTGCCGGCCGGGTATCCTCGCTCTCCGTCGCCGCCATCACGTCGTTACGCACGCCGACGCATGTACGCGACGACGTGATAATGAGGAAGGAGAGCGCCGGCCATACAGGGGATCCCTGAACGGAGAAGACACCGAGGAGGCAGGTAAGGTCCCCCCCGGTGTCCTGTAAGCACTAACCCGGCTATTCAGTCGGTGAAATCGCGGCGGTCCCGAACAGCCCGACTGAACAGCCGGGTTAGGGTCACTTTCCCTTCAGACTCGGCGGTCAGCTTTGATCGCCGCGTCTGAAGGGTTAATACAGGGCATCACCGCGATCGGTGATGTCCTGTATTAGCCGCGGGTCCCGGCCGTTGATGGCTGCAGGGACCGCTGTGATAGGGGTGTATTCGCAATATAAAACGCAACGACTTTTTCCCTTATACGGCGAAAAATACGGTAATTTCTATTTTATAATGCAATAATATATCGGTCTCTGTCGCTCTTTGTCTGTTGCTCTCTCGGTCTCTTGGTCTGTCGCTCGCTTTGTCGCGCTCTCTCTCTCCGGGCATGCTGTTAGTTGTAGTTTTTCAACAGCTGGAGGTTTCCTGGTTGAAAAAAACAGATGTTAGATTGTAACCCCCATTCTTCGTTGCCAACTGGCACTCTAGTAGATGACAATGGAGTTTAAGTACACATGTAGTACGCACTCTGGAACTAATAAAAGTAACTTGACTGATTATTAAAACATTTAACAAAGCCCACCCCCCCTCCCAACATGTTTCACTCACATTTAAGTGGTATCCTCAGGGGAAAAGGACAATGAACTAGAACAAATGCCAATTAAAAGAGGAGTAGGCTGCCAATTTTAAAATGTCATGGACACATTTTATTTATTTATTTATTTTTATTTTCTTTATATTATTTTTTATTAAGTGAACATGCTTCTAGCATGGGGGGATAGAAAAAAGCCATACTTGCCTACCCTTTGTGTCCCACAACTCCTGTTTGCCTCCGTCTGGTTCAGGAGCGG
The DNA here is from genome assembly GCF_029499605.1 of Hyla sarda. NCBI lineage: Eukaryota > Metazoa > Chordata > Amphibia > Anura > Hylidae > Hyla > Hyla sarda. Next base: position 294,372,194 of record NC_079194.1, read on the forward strand.
CTCGCTTAATCGCTGGCCGAGACGAGACACCACTGTGTCCTGTGATTGGCTGAGCCGGCAGGTCCTGCTTTTGAGAGCTCATCTTAGAAGCAGGAAGAAGAGAGAGGATCAGGGGACTTGACGGAGGTGAACATGAGCTGCGGGGGACCAAGGGTGAGTAAGTATGTTTTGTTTCGGATTTACCCCTTTAAGGTGCCCGTACACTTGAAGACTAGTCAGATAATCCTGCCGAATATCAAACTGCTTAAAAGAAAATGTAATAAAAATAAATTTCGGTATTCTTCTTCTTTAATTTCCGCTCTTTACACCCGCATTACTAACTGCTGTTTTTTGTTTGCTTGCTTTTTTAATTTTATTTTTTTCTGTTTTTGTCACTAACTATTCTAACACAATAAATTTCCAATATTTCTATTTTAAAGACCATGTTTCTGATCTTGCCGACCCCAGGACTCCCGAATCACCAGGTATCGTAACTAACCTGCACTAATTCGTCCTCTGTGTCCTCTGTACATACCTTTTCCTTCTCTGTAATAAATACATTTCTCTCTGTCTTGTCTTGTACAAAGGATCTATTCTAGGCCGTATCTTCTGTACAGTTTAGTGTTTTCTGAATCCGGTTGGGAAACATTGGTCTAAGCCACTGTTTCCCAAGCTGGGTGCTTCCAGCTGTCGCGAAACTACAACTCCCAGCAAGCCCGGACAGCCGAAGGCTGTCCGGGCATGCTGGGAGTTGTAGTTTTGCAACAGCTGGAGGCACCCTGCTTTGGGAAACAGTGGTCTAAGCTGAAAGGTGACCTATTTACTGCACCCCAACATATGATGTTGGCGGAGAGAAGGGTCAGGCGTGTTTGGATTTTCACCTCCCGACCCTGTTGTTGTGCGAGGTGTGAGCTGTCTGGCTGCAGCTTACCCCCTCCCCATAGAGGAAACATGAGCGCTCGGTTGTGCTGAATGTTCATGCATAGGGAGAGGTTGTGAGAGAAAAATTTTAGTTTTACAGTCTACCGCTGCTAAAAGCAGTCATGGGGATGGAGCAAAGCCAGTTCTGCATTTTGTGTGTTTGGGTTTTTGTGATGGTGTTTTTTTTATTTTATTTATTTATATATTTATTTTTTGTTCTTCCCTTTTTGAGGTTTTAAGTAGAGGATAATATAAAGCAGTCTGGGTGCAGACAGATAAATAATAGATAAACTAAATAGTGGTTATCTGATAAGAAAAAAAAACAAAAAAACTAAACAAATTCACTAACATAGATGTTAAAATTGATCTCCAAACTGGTTACTATTTGCAACTATTCCACTTAGCCTTACAATCATTGTGCACAGTCTCCCCCATTGTGTGTGTATCCTGACCTGTGTCGATACGTTTTGTTTAGTATTTGTACGTTTTTTGGACTTCACATCACAAATAGGCGAAATCCCGGAACATGATGGGTGAGCAGCAAGATGTTCGTGTAAATCTGCCGCTTACGTCTGTTCTGTGTCTTGTTGCAGGTGATGAACTCAATGGGCCCCTGTATGAAATCCAGTCCAATGCAGATTCAGAAGTTCCCTGTAACTCAGAGGTTGGTGAAAGTCTTTTATTTTTTATTTGTGGATTTGTAGTCCTGTTGTTTTCCACCAGCAGAATAGTGAGTTCAGCTCTGGTGTATAATACAGGATATTACTCAGGATCAGTACAGGATAAGTAATGTAATGTATGTACACAGTGACCTCACCAGCAGAAAAGTGAGTACAGCTTTGGAGTATAATACAGGATATAACTCAGGATCAGTACAGGATAAGTAATGTAATGTATGTACACAGTGACCTCACCAGCAGAATAGTGAGTACAGCTCTGGAGTATAATACAGGATATAACTCAGGATCAGTACAGGATAAGTAATGTAATGTATGTACACAGTGACCTCACCAGCAGAATAGTAAGTACAGCTTTGGAGTATAATACAGGATATAACTCAGGATCAGTACAGGATAATTAATGTAATGTATGTACATAGTGACCTCTCCAGCAGAATAGTGAGTACAGCTCTGGAGTATAATACAGGATATAACTCAGGATCAGTACAGGATAAGTAATGTAATGTATGTACACAGTGACCTCACCAGCAGAATAGTGAGTACAGCTCTGGAGGATATTACAGGATAAATTATATAATGTATTTGGTGACCCTGTTTCTTATCACATTATTCATTTTATATATAATGGTGTCCAATCCCCTTTTAAGGGCTCTTGTAGAGTCAGAATACATCCCATTAGATACTCTGCTGGTGATATAAGGTTCTGATCTGTACATTGGCCGGCCTCCAGACCTTTTATCCGCACCAGTTCCCTTTCCTGAAGGTTCCATGGAGTAATGATATTTATTTGTTGCCTTGTTCTGTAACCACAGAGAGGAAAATACCGTCCAGCGATATCCACCAGGGATGATCTGCATCTATATCTTTATATGAGTGTATCTATAGTGCTGGCTGTGAATGGGTTAATAGAGGGGCAGGAAGCCGACTGGATGTGATACATGTTTAGTCTTCCGGTGATCACATCTGCTCCACCATACTAAGGACTCGCTGTATCTGAAGCCTTTTACAAGTATCGTCCTAAAGTTTCTGCTTCTAAAGAGTTCTTACTCCATCTTCTTCCTTTGTACCTTTTAAAGGGGTTATCCAGGAAAAAAACTTTATATATATATATATATATATATATATATATATATATATATATAATCAACTGGCTCCAGAAAGATACAGATTTGTAAATTTCTTCTATTAAAAAATCTTAATCCTTTCAGTACTTATGAGCTGCTAAATTTGAGTTGTTCTTTTCTAAGTGCTCTTTGATGACACCTGTCTCGGGAACTGTCCAGAGTAGAAGCAAATCCCCATAGCAAACCTCTTCTACCCTGTGCAGTTTCCGAGACAAGCAGAGATGTCAGCAGAGAGCACTGTTGCCAGGCAGAAAAGAACAACTCAACTTCAGCAGCTGATAATTATTGGAAGGATTAGGATTTTTTTTTTAATAGAAGTCATTTACAAATTTAAAAAAGGGATTGTGCAGCTCACAATTAAGTAGCCGAGGTAAGGAGGTTGTACACCTACACCTGGTGTTGGAAATATAAAATAATCTGATAGAACAATAACCAACCCCTCTAGGCTAGTACCAGTTACCTGGTACAATGATGAAAAATTATTAATAATAAAAACTGGATCGTGCTTCAATTATAAAAGGAGAAATAGATATTTTTTTCAAATATAAAAATGCAATTTATCCTCAAAGCACAGGGCCCTTGTGCCGAGTAAAATGTTAAATAAAATAGCATAAGATACAATTGTATAAATGTACAAGATCAAATGATAACACATTAATATAGTGTGGATAAAGCACCGATAGCCAACATTATAGATTTAATGAAATATCTGAATATCATTCACTAATCCGGTCTCTGATAGTCCAGAAATAGGCTCAAGTCCTGTATATAGTAGAGATTCCAATATAATTTGCACATCTGTTTAACTTTCCGGAGCCAGTTGAGAGATATATATATATATATATATATATATATATATATATATATATATATATATATATATATATATATATATATATATATATATATATATATATATATATATATATATATATATATATATATTATATATATATTATATATATATTATATATATATATATATATATAAAAAAGTTTTTCCTGGAATACCCCTTTAACTGATGTGACAGCCCCGACCCTCAGGAAGTTATGTATACCTATCTTAAATAAAGATGCACCTACTGGAGAATCGACCATCTAAGGCTTGGTGCCATACTCTATGCTATGTATTTTCAGCGATTTTAAGCCAAAAAGAGGTGTATTCTAATTCCCTTAAAATATGCTAATATGTTATTTATCCATTGAGTTCAGTGGACTTTTTTTTTTTTTTTGTCTTTTGTGCCGTAACACATTTGTTGTCTTTTGGGCTATAAACCGCGGCCAATTTATCAGTCAAAAAAAAAGACCAAAATATTGTGTGTAACCAAAGCCTAGCACGGTAATCACACATGCAGATTTTTTGTGTCCATGCCAGAAGGGGATTGAGCAGGTAAAAGTCCTTCCCTTTATGTTCCCAATTTCTTTTGGATCAGTGCTGCACGTGCAGTTTTAGTGTCTGGGGGTCTATTCACACAGAATAATTTTCGCTTGCGGAATTCCGCCTCAAAGTAAAGCCCATAGACTTCTATGGGATTCCGCACTTCCATTCACACTTCTGAATTTCCGCTAGCGGAAATTCAGAAGTGTGAATGGGAGTGGGGAATCCCATAGAAGTCTATGGGCTTTAAAGGGGTACTCCACTGAAAAAAAAAATAAATAAAAAAAAAAAAAATATATATATATATATATATATATATATATATATATATATTTTAATCAACTGGTGCCAGAAGTATAAACAGATTTGTAAATGTCTTCTATTAAAAAAATCTTAATCCTTCCAGTACTTATCAGCTGCTATATTCTCCACACGAAGATCTTTCTGTTTGAATTTCCTTTCTGTCTGACTGCAGTGCTCTCTGCTGACACCTCTGTCCATTTTAGGAACTGTCCAGAGCAGGATTGGTTTCCTATGGGGATTTGCTCCTACTCTGGACAGTTCTTAAAATGGACAGAGGTGTCGGCAGAGAGCACTGTGGTCAGACAGAAGGGAAATTCAAAAAGAAAAGAACCTCCTGTGGATCGTACAGCATCTGATAAGTACTGGAAGGATTAAGATTTTTTAATAGAAGTAATTTACAAATCTGTTTTAACTTTCTGGCACCAGTTGATTTAAAAAAAAATAAATAATGTTTTCCAGTGGAGTACCCCTTTTTAATTTGAGGCAGAATTCCACAAGCGAAAATTATGCCATGTGAATAGACCCTTTAGGGTACGTTTACACATTGAGTTCTGCTGTGTATTTTCTGCAGCAGACCCATTAAAGTCAACAGTAAGCAAGAAAATATGCAGCGGATTATATGTGTGTGAACGTACCTTAAAGGGGTACTCCACTGGCCAGCTTATGGAAGTGAATGTTCTGAATGCTTTTTTTGCACTGCTGTGGTTGATCATGCCCCTTGTGACATCATGGCCACGCCCCCTCAATGCAAGTCTATGGGAGGGGGCATGACTAACGTCACGCCCCCTCCCATTGACTTGCATTGAGGGGACGTGGGTATGACGTCACAAGGGGTGTGGCCGACCACAGCAGCTCGAAAAAACAGCGTTCAGAACTTTTACTTCTGAACGCTGGCCAGTGGAGTACCCCTTTAAAAGTTCTATGCTAGATGTTGATGGTTGTAGAATTCTCTTCTAGTTCCCAAACGATCTATACTCTGTTTATTGGGGGCTTCATGGGTTACCCCTTCAAAGGAAACAGATTAGGCAGGGGGAACCTCGACATGTGCAATACATCCCCCCTGGAGATAAGTGGCGCCAGAGTTGAGATAAACAAGAGTCAAGACTGATCCTTATCTTTCTGTGGTTCCTTTTTAGAGTCTGTTACTGCCTAGTCTTGCCTATTGGGGAGCCCCCTGCAGACCCCCATACCCTAACAACCTTCACTAAACCATAGGATGAACAGAATCCCTGCAGAATCTGCACCAGAAATCATTTCCCATCTCCATCTAAGGCTGGGTTCACACTACGTTTTGTCCCATACGGGAGCGCATACGGCAGGGGGGAGCTAAAAGCTCGCGCTCCCGTATGTGACCGTATGCGCTCCCGTATGTCATTCATTTCAATGAGCCGACCGGAGTGAAACGTTCGGTCCGGTCGGCTCATTTTTGCGCCGTATGCGCTTTTACAACCGGACCTAAAACCGTGGTTGACCACAGTTTTAGGTCCGGTTGTAAAAGCGCATACGGCGCAAAAATGAGCCGACCGGACCGAACGTTTCACTCCGGTCGGCTCATTGAAATGAATGACATACGGGAGCGCATACGGTCACATACGGGAGCGCGAGCTTTTAGCTCCCCCCTGCCGTATGCGCTCCCGTATGGGACAAAACGTAGTGTGAACCCACCCTTATCCGGATAATGACCTGGAAATATGTATCAATATTTAATGTATCATTTCTTACAGTAAATGATCTGATCCCTTGTGATAAGTCGGAAATGTTTTACTGCGTCTGTATAGGGAGAGGCTGCTCTCCAATCATGTCCTGAACCCCAGAGTATTATCCTAATATCCTAATACATTGTGCATGCCCGAATGTTTTTTTTTTTTTTTTTATTATTTGGATTATTTTTTCCTAGATAATGAGAAATATTTTTCAAAACCTGCGCAGAGGAAAAGTGTTGCAGTTGCCTATAACAACCAATCAGATTGTTTTATTTCTCAGAGGCCTTTTTAAAAATAATCAATCTGATTGGTTGCTGTGGGCTACAATTCCACTTTTCTACCGCACAAGATTTGAATAAAGGGGTACTCCGGTGGAAATGAAAAATGTTTTTTTTTTTTTTTTTAAATCAACTGGTGCCAGAAAGTTAAACAGATTTGCAAATTACGTCAATTAAAAAAATCTTAATCCTTCCAGTACTTTTTAGGGGCTGTATACTACAGAAGAAATGCTTTCTCTTTTTGGATTTCTCTTCCGTCACAACCACACTGCTGAGACCTCTGCTGTCGTTTTAGGAACTGTCCAGAGCAGGAGAGGTTTGCTATGGGGATTTTCTCCTGCTGTGGACAGTTCCTTAAATGGACAGAGGTGTCAGCAGAGAGCTCTGTGGTTGTGACAGAAGAGATATCCAAAAAGAAAAGCATTTCCTTTGTAGTATACAGCAGCTAATAAGTACTGGAAGGATTAAGATTTGTTTAATAGAAGTAATTTACAAATCTGTTTTATCTCTCTGGCACCAGTTGATTTTTTAAAAAAGTTTTCCACCGGAGTACCCCCCCCAATATCCTCATGCATGCTGTTTCTGCAATGTTACTGTGTAGGGTCACACACACACAGCCCCAAAAAAGCCATACCCACAGAGGTGTGTTTTTTTTTTTTTTTTTTTTTTTTTTAGGGGGGGCATGAATGTTTGGGAAATATAAAAACACCATACCTACATGGCATTTTTTTTCCCATCCTTTGGTGGCTTTTTAGGCTCCATTAAAGTTTTTCAAAATGGCAGCATAGATTTGGCGTTTTTATTTCAATAAAATTGTGGCGTTTTTCCTTCCATAGACTTCTATAGGGGGGGAAAAATGGCACATGTGCATGAATGTTGGCGTTTTTTCAAAAGCCACAAGGTGATGAAAGAATTACATGACTTGTAATGAGAAAAACGCAGGGGGGGTAAGACTCCAAATAAATGTTTATACTAATACACACTATATATATTTTTTCATGAAAATCCTAATAAGTCCCTGTGCTGAGCCTAAGGCTTTTTACAAATTGCATACAGACATATGGAACAGTTACAGAAATGTTTGCAAAAAATCTGACACGTGAACAAACCCTTTATATTGTTTATAGAGCAGAAAGAGCTGAACAGATTGATTTATAGTTTTAGTAGAACTTGTAAAGGGGTACTCCGCCCACAGACATCTTATCACCTATCCAAAGGATAGGGAATAAGATGTCTGATCGCCGGGGGTCCCACCGCTGGGACCCTCTGCAAACTCCATGCAGCACCCAGCATTCTAAATAGTATGTTTAGAACGCTGGGTTTCCGCGGCCGGAGACGTGGTGTAAGGCCACACCCTCTCCATTCATGTCCCTGCCGTCACGCCCCCTCCCATAGACTTGAATGGAGGGGGCATAGCGTGGTGTCACAAGGGGGTGTGATGTGACATCATGGCTCCGGCCACCCAAACCCAGCATTCTAAACATACTATTTAGAATGCCGGGTATGGCACAGGTGCTGCACAGAGATCACGGGGGGGGGGGGGGGGGACCCTCTCGATCAGACATCTTATCCCGTATCCTTTTGGATACAGGATAAGATGTCTGTGGGCGGAGTACCCCTTTTAATTACTCTCTTCTTCTTGTTTGACTGTGTGGGACCGCCCACTAGACTCCTAAGCCCGGAATGAGCAGAGACTAAAATGTATATATTCTAAGTTCTACTGAATCTTTTCCTACAACAATGCATGTCTGCCCTATAACATGATGCGTGTACCATGTGACGGGTTCCCTTTAACAAGCCTTAACAAAAGAGAATGTTCTGCTTCGTGCGTGTTACTGTGACAATCATCTTTGCTAACCTGTTTATTTATTTATTTTATACCATTTGCATCTACTGTTATTGTTCACCGTTACTAACCACGTGATATTTTTCCCATGATGCCGCTCTCAGGGCCTCAGCACCACAGAGAGTACCTTCCTCATCACCAACCATCAGAGGGTAAGCGGCTGCAGCCCCCCCGTGGATGCCGTGGTGGTGGTGGTAGTCGGGCGTAGTTTTTAGTATTTGGTGCCTGGTGGTGCAAAGAACACATTCCAATTCTAATCTGCTATATACAATGTCTCGGGATTACTCTGATATATAGACGACGTCCCCTATTATACCCAATAGGCCTATACTGCCTTTTGTAAAAGGCACTAGATTGGCACTTGTACAGGGCATGGGTCTGCCTGTGAATGCACCCTTGAATATTTACAGTGCCAAAACAACCACAGATAAACCATCCACAGTCTGTCACCCAGCTTTCCTATACTCCCGCATTGCGATTATGTCTGTTTATACAGTGTTATACAGAGTTGATGATAAGCTGATCATATAGTGTCCCCCAGTTATGCAGTAAATGTTCCGTTTCCCTGCAGCGCCCCCCACAGAGGAAATCAAGCATTACACAGTGTTCATTCAAATGGTTTGCTTGTAATGCAGGACAGGGTATTACAGGGATTTATCCTAGGGGCAGTGTTTCCCCAACCAAGGTGCCTCCAGCTGTTGCAAAACTACAACTCCCAGCATGCCCGGACAGCCTTTGGACCTTATTGGGCTTCCGGCCAGGCCTAGGACAAAGTCAAATGGCAGAATATAAAGCAGTGTTTCCCAACCAGTGTGCTCCCAGCTGTTGCAAAACTACAACTTCCAGCATGCCCGGACTGCCATAGGCTGTCCGTACATGCAGGGAGTTGTAGTTTTGCAACAGCTGGAGGCACCCTGGTTGGGGAAACACTGGTCCAGGGGGTTTGTCCAGGATTAGAAAAAAAAAATAGCAACTTTCTTCCAGAAACAGCGCCACTCTTGTCCTCAGGTTGTGTGTGATATTGTAACTCCGTTCTGTTGAAGTGAATGGAGCCAAATTGTAATACCACAGACAACCTGAGGACAAGAGTGGCGCTGCTTTTAGAGGGGGAAAAAAAAGCTAGGGTTTGTCCTGGATAAGAAAAACCTAACCCTGAATCCCCCCCACCTCCCTTGGACTTATATGGCAGGTAATATTGGAATGTGTTTTGTGCACTCGGTGATGGATTGCGGTTGTGCCGGTTTGTGGTATAGTGTCATTGTGTTAATGTTCACGCACTAACGCATACTAACCTTTTTTTATTTTAATTTTTTGTCCCTAAAATGTCCAGCATAGGCTACATTTACACACGTTTCCTTTGTTTTTTTCGTATTGGTTGTGTGTTTTTTATTAAATAACATGCAGCAGAAATTTGCACCAGGGTGCCTCCAGCTGTTGCAAAACTACAACTCCCAGCATGTCCAGACAGCCTTCGGCTGTCTGGGCATGCTGGGAGTTGTAGTTTAGCAACAGCTGGAGGCACCCTGGTTGGGAAACACTGCTGTAGATAAATGTTATTGATTGGACCACCCCTTTGAAGGGGTATTCCACCAAAAGTTAAGTGGAACAGGAGACATGACTCTACCTGCGTAATGGACTGCTAGGTTGGTACGTGCACCCAGCCGCTCTATTTATTCTTTATGGAGCATTATCTATCTATCTATTTATTTGTTATTTATTTTATTTACTTTATTATAATTTTTTTTTCATTTTTATCTATTTTATTTTACTTTTTTATTTTTTTTTATTTACTTTTATTGATTAATTGGTTTGTTTGTTTGTTTGTTTGTTTATTTATTCCCTTTTTTTCTTTGCCTGACCCCTTGACATTCTATATAATATTCTCATTTCATTTTATTCCATTTTTTTTTCTGGCATATCCCGCTGATATGTATATATATTATAGTCTCGGGTTGGGGGCGGAGAAATCTCCAAATAATTCTGTATAAATCTGCTTTATCATTTGGTGCACAGTAAAAAAAATAAATAAATAAAAAAAATAAAAAAATAAATATATATATATATATATATATATTATATATATAAAATATATAAATCTTTTTTTTTTTTTCTTTTTTTTTTTTCAATCATTTTTCTTTGTCCATTCATCCTATAATACTGATAGTCAGATTGCTCCAGAGCCTGCTGATTGATTTCCGTGATCTGGAGAACTGGGTAAATCTGATCACCCGGTTGCGAGGCATCCTTTGCCTAACAACTACAGCTTTTTATATACAGCTGTCATGCAGTGTCTAGGTTTCGGCCATATTGTCTGTCTCGGCTGCGCAGACGTTGAGCCAAGATGAGGAGAGAGCGGCGCAGCTGCAGTTTTCCTTGGCACACGTAAGGGTCAAGTAAAGAGAGGCCAAGGCCGGAGGCGTTCTGTATGACTCTGCGCTTGTTTTACTCTAGGACGCGGGACGTCTTGTAATGTTTTCCAGAGACGCAGGATAAATGTTTAGCCGTAGCTATGAGGACTTTCAACGATCAGTAGTTTGGGTGGGATTTTACGGGTTTTGTATAAAGCTTTGAAATTCATCAACTTTTTAAGTTCTTTAATGATGCACCATATGTGATAGATCTGCTTGTAGTCATTGAATGATAACCTAAATAAAGTTGAAATGTATTTAATAATTAAAGGGGATCTCTAGCACATTATAAATGTCCTGTCCCGAGCATAGGCCATCGGTGATGATCAGTGGCGGTCTGAATCTTGGTACCACCGCTGATCAATGGTTTGAATGGGATGTAGCCCCCTTCACTGTTTGCCAAGCGCAGCTTCACTGGATCCCTGCAGCACATTGGCTTGCCCAACACAGCTTTACTGGAGCCCTGCATCTCCTTTATTGTTTGCCATTTACAGCTTCACTGGAGCCCTGCATCTCCTTTATTGTTTGCCATTCACAGCTTCACTGGAGCCCTGCATCACCTTTATTGTTTGCCATTCACAGCTTCACTGGAGCCCTGCATCTCCTTTATTGTTTGCCATTCGCAGCTTCACTGGAGCCCTGCATCTCCTTTATTGTTTGCCATTCGCAGCTTCACTGGAGCCCTGCATCTCCTTTATTGTTTGCCATTCGCAGCTTCACTGGAGCCCTGCATCACCTTTATTGTTTGCCATTCACAGCTTCACTGGAGCCCTGCATCTCCTTTATTGTTTGCCATTCACAGCTTCACTGGAGCCCTGCATCTCTTTTATTGTTTGCCATTTACAGCTTCACTGGAGCCCTGCATCACCTTTATTGTTTGCCATTCACAGCTTCACTGGAGCCCTGCATCTCTTTTATTGTTTGCCATTCACAGCTTCACTGGAGCCCTGCATCTCCTTTATTGTTTGCCATTCACAGCTTCACTGGAGCCCTGCATCTCCTTTATTGTTTGCCATTCACAGCTTCACTGGAGCCCTGCATCTCCTTTATTGTTTGCCATTTACAGCTTCACTGGAGCCCTGCATCTCCTTTATTGTTTGCCATTTACAGCTTCACTGGAGCCCTGCATCACCTTTATTGTTCACCATTTACAGCTTCACTGGAGCCCTGCATCTCTTTTATTGTTTGCCATTTACAGCTTCACTGGAGCCCTGCATCTCCTTTGTTTGCCATTCACAGCTTCACTGGAGCCCTGCATCACCTTTATTGTTTGCCATTCACAGCTTCACTGGAGCCCTGCATCTCCTTTATTGTTTGCCATTCACAGCTTCACTGGAGCCCTGCATCACCTTTATTGTTCACCATTTACAGCTTCACTGGAGCCCTGCATCACCTTTATTGTTTGCCATTCACAGCTTCACTGGAGCCCTGCATCTCCTTTGTTTGCCATTTACAGCTTCACTGGAGCCCTGCATCACCTTTATTGTTTGCCATTTACAGCTTCACTGGAGCCCTGCATCTCCTTTATTGTTCGCCATTTACACCTTCACTGGAGCCCTGCATCTCCTTTATTGTTCACCATTTACAGCTTCACTGGAGCCCTGCATCTCCTTTATTGTTCACCATTTACAGCTTCACTGGAGCCCTGCATCTCCTTTATTGTTTGCCATTTACAGCTTCACTGGAGCCCTGCATCTCCTTTATTGTTCGCCATTTACAGCTTCACTGGAGCCCTGCATCTCCTTTATTGTTTACCATTTACAGCTTCACTGGAGCCCTGCATCTCCTTTATTGTTCGCCATTTACAGCTTCACTGGAGCCCTGCATCTCCTTTATTGTTTGCCATTTACAGCTTCACTGGAGCCCTGCATCTCCTTTATTGTTTGCCATTCACAGCTTCACTGGAGCCCTGCATCTCCTTTATTGTTTGCCATTTACAGCTTCACTGGAGCCCTGCATCTCCTTTATTGTTTGCCATTTACAGCTTCACTGGAGCCCCTACAGGGCTCCAGTGAAGCTGTAAATGGCAAACAATAAAGGAGATGCAGGGATGCATTGAAGCTGTGCTTTGCAAACCATGAAGAAAATACAGGGCTCCGGTGAAGCTGTAAATGGCAAAGCACCGCTTCACTGCCGCCCTGCATCTCCTTAAAGGGGTATTCCAGTGGAAAACATTATTATAATTTTTTTTTTTTTTTTTAAATCAACTGTTGCCAGGAAGTTAAACAGATTTGTAAATTACTTCTGTTTAAAAATCTTAACCCTTCCAGTACTTATCAGTTGTTGTATGCTCCACAGGAAGTTCTTTTTTTTTTTTTTTTTTTTTTTAATTCCTCTTCTGTCTGACCACAGTGCTCTCTGCTGACTCCTCTTTTCATATCAGGAATTATCCAGAGCAGGAGCAAATCCCCATAGCAAACCTATCCTGCTCTGGACAGTTCCTGATACGGACAGAAGTGTCAGCAGAGAGCACTATGGTCAGACAGAAAAGAAATTCAAAAAGAAAAGAACTTCCTGTAGAGCATACAGCAGCTGATAAGTACTGGAAGGATTAAGATTTTTATATAGAAGTAATCTACAAATCTGTTTAACTTTCTGGCACCAGTTGAGTTAAAAAAAAATAATAGTTTTTCACCGGAGTACCCCTTTAATTGTTTGCTGAGCACAGCTTCTCCGGAGCCCTGAATCTCCTTCATTGTTTTCTGTCATTTTTGACGTCTTAGAAAACCCCTTCAGACAACAGGAGAAAGTCCCTTCAGAATGGTGAGGGGACGGTTCAGTCTAAAAGAGACACAACCGAAAACATTTAACCCTGTGTCTCATAGCAAGGATTAAAGGGGTAATCCCATCTGACACATGAATCCCATATAAATTAATAGCTTAAAGGGGTACTCCACTGGAAAACATTCTTTTAAATCAACTGGAGACAGAAAGTTAAACAAATTTGTAAATTACTTCTATTTAAAAATCTTAATCCTTCCAGTACTTATCAGCTGCTATATGCTCCACAGGAAGTTCTTTTCTTTTTGAATTTCCTTTCTGTCTGACCACACTGCTCTCTGCTGACACCTCTGTCCATTTTAGGAACTGTCCAGAGCAGGAGAGGTTTGCTATGGGGATTTGCTCCTACTCTGGACAGAGGTGTCAGCAGAGAGCACTGTGGTCAAACAGATATTCAAAAAGATAAAGAACTTCCTGTGGAGCATACAACAGCTAAGTACTGGAAGGTTAAAGATTTTTTAATAGAAGTAATTTACAAATCTGTTTATCTTTCTGGCACTAGTTGATAAAAAATTTTTTTTTCCCACTGGAGTACCCCTTTAACCTCTTAAGGAACCATGACGTATGCATACGTCATGAGTCCCGGTCCTGCGATATATCGCAGGGTCACACGGTGACCCCGCATCATATCGCGGCGGGCCCGGAGTCATAGTGAAGCCGGGACCCGCTTCTAATAGCGCGCGGCACTGATCGCTGTGCCGCACGCTATTAACCCTTTAGCCGCGCGCTCAAAGCTGAGCCGCGCAGCTAAAAACGAAAGTAAAAGTGCCCGGCTAGCTCAGGGAGCTGTTCGGGATCGCCGCGGTATAATCGCGGCATCCCGAACAGCTGTAGCACAGGAGGAGGTCTCTTACCTTCTCCTGTGCGGTCCGATCGCCGAATGAGATCCAGGCTTGAGCATTCAATCGCCGAAAACCCTGATTGATCCATTCCTATGGAGATGCATCAATCAGAGTAAAAGATCAGTTAATGCAATATTATAGCCCCCCCTATAGGAGCTATAATATTGCATAAGAAAAGTGTAAAAAAATCATTAACCCTTTCAATTATCCCTTCCCCTAATAAAAGTTTGAATCACCCGGCATTTCCAAAAATAAAAAAAACATTATGTAAATAATAATAAAAATAAACATATGTGTTATCGCCGCGTGCGGAAATGTCAGAATTATAAAAATATATCGCTTTTTAAACCGCTCGTTCAATGGCGTAAGCGCAAAAAAAATTCCAAAGTCCAAAATAGCGCATTTTTGATCACTTTTTATACCACAAAAAAGTGAATAAAAAGTGATCAAAAAGTCTGATCAGAACAAAAATCGTACCGCTAAAAACTTCAGATGACGGCGCAAAAAATGAGTCCTCAAAGTGCCCTGAACACAGAAAAATAAAAAAGTTATAGAGGTCAAAAGATGACCATTTTAAACGTATAAATTTTCCTGCATGTATTCATGATTTTTTTCGGAAGTGATACAAATTCAAACCTATACAAGTAGGGGATCATTTTAACCGTATGGACCTACAGAATAAAGATAATGTATCATTTTTGACAAAAAATGTACTGCGTAAAAACAGAAGCCCCCAAAACTTACAAAATAGTGTTTTTTCATCAATTTTGTCGCACATTGATTTTTTTTTTTTCCCGTTTCACCGTAGATTTTTGGGTAAAATGACTAATGTCATTACAAAGTAGAATTAGTGATGCAAAAATTAAGCCATTATATATAATTTTAGGTGAAAATTTTTAAGAGTTATGATTTTTTAAAGTTAAGGAGGAAAAATTGAAAATGAAAAAACGGAAAAAGCCCGGGTCCTTAAGGGGTTAAGAGGGAGGCCGCAGAGCTGATCATACAGTTCTTCAGGATGTGGAGTTTTGCTGGATGAGCTGTCACCAGTGAAACCAGTGCTGGGATACGTAGAGATGACTCCGTGGAGTTATGACACATTTATTCTCTATATAGTTGGATATCCCGGGGATTTCAGAAACCAGATCCCTGTATTATAACACATTTACACCCCCGCCCCCCCCCCCCCCCCCCCCCACACCACCTTCCTGTTACGTCAGTGAAATGTGTTCTTCGTTTTGAGAACAAGTATTTCAGGAATGCTGTGATCCCCGTCCAGGTCTCAGATGCCCTCAGTGATATTCCTGCTTGTCCTTACAGGTTGTGCAGTCACTGATTGAATGATAACATCAAATTTTTACTATTAAAGGGGTACTCCGGTGAAAAACTTTATTTATTAATTTTTTTTTTTAAATCAACTGGTGCCAGAAAGTTAAACAGATTTGTAAATGACTTCTATTAAAAAATCTTAATCCTTCCAGTACTTATTAGCTGCTGAATACTACAGCGGAAATTCTTTTCTTTTTGAAACACAGAGCTCTCTGCTGACATCATGACCACAGTGCACTCTGCTGACATCTCTGTCCATTTTAGGAACTGCGCAGAACAGCATATGTTTGCTATGGGGATTTCCTTTTACTCTGGCAGTTCCTAAAATGGACAGAGATGTCAGCAGAGAGCACTGTGCTCGTGATGTCAGCAGAGAGCTCGGTGTTTCAAAAAGAAAAGAATTTCCTCTGTAGTAGTCAGCAGCTAATAAGTACTAGAAGGATTAAGATTTTTTAATAGAAGTAATTTACAAATCTGTTTAACTTTCTGGCACCAGTTTTTCACCGGAGTACCCCTTTAAAGTCTTCAAGGCCGAGACTATACGTGGATCTACAGTAACGCAGGTGCGGCTCCATATTAGTCTATACCAGTGTTTCCCAACCAGGGTGCCTCCAGCTGTTGTAAAACGACAACTCCCAGCATGCCTGGACAGCCGAAGGCTGTCCAGGCATGCTGGGAGTTGTAGATTTACAACAGCTGGAGGCTCCCTGGTTGGGAAACACTGGTCTATAGGAATATGTTGTTTACCAGCCATTGTGTGTACATAGCTAGGATTAATACACAGAATGACAAGGCGATAGCTACACGATCACCATTCGCGCAAACATCACTATACAAGGCAGTAAAAATGGCGCACTTTGCACCAAACTTAGAAAGCTGAAGAAAAGTAGACCGATTACAGCTAGGCCGACTGTCTGCCATTGATCAGCTAAAATCATGGTCCATTGATTGATTAGACTGGGTTGACATCACGTTTTTCCCCATACGGGAGCGCGTACGGCAGGGGGGGGGGGGGGGAAACTAAAAACTTGCGCTCCCATATCCCTACCGTAGACAGATGAGACGTAAAAAAAAAAAAAAACGGTTTTGCGGAGGCGCTGCACAACAAGAACATGAAGCGAGGACTTGAGCAGCACAGGACAATAAAATGTTTTATTGGTATAACGGGGACAACGCGTTTCGGCATGAACTCATGCCTTTGCTCAGACTGGCGGCAGCACAGACGCACACAGGACCTCTGACCAGCTCTACAGTACTCCCACAAGAATCTACTTGGGCACTGTAAGTGGACCTGAGGAAGGCATGAGTTCATGCCGAAACGCGTTGTCCCCGTTATACCAATAAAACATTTTATTGTCCTGTGCTGCTCGAGTCCTCGCTTCACGTTCTTGTTGTGCAGCGCCTCCGCAAAACAGTTTTTTACGACTCATCTGCCTACCATTACCATCGGCCCCCATTATTGGGGCCCGATACGGTAGGAGCGCAGCAGCCAACTAATACCAATGACCCAGCCCGTGCTCATCGTCGTACATTAAGTTCACGGCTATACAAGGTGGGTATCTCACTGTGGTGCGAAGTGCACACATCAGCAGATACCCCTTATCAGGGGGCGCCCCCTGTGTTTTTTTTTTATCCTTCTCCAAATATCCCTACCGTATGTGCTCCCGTATGTAATTCATTTCAATGAGCCGACCGGAGTGAACCGGGAAAACCGGGAAAAATTAGCCCACTGGTTCACTCCGGTCGGCTCATTGAAATGAAGTACATACGGGAGCGCATACGGCAGAGTACGGTAGTGCGAGTTTTTAGCTCCCCCCCCCCCCCCCCCCCATATGCGCTCCCGTATGGGGAAAAACGTGATGTGAAGCCAGCCTTACATGTCACCCAACAAGTGTTTTTTATTTTTATTTATTTTTTTATTTTTATTTATTTATTTTTTTCGGATTGGTATTTTTCATTAATTTTTAATGTAACTTGAATTGACACCAAGTCCTAAAGTGTCCGCTGGTTGCTCCACAGAAATGGCACAAGCAAGGCCTGTTCCTGAAGAGCCGGCTACGGGTAAAGAGTTTTTTAGTTTGGTGAGGTGTGAAAAAAAAGTAACCTAAAGTGTGTGGTGTGAGCAAGTATTAACTTTATTTATTTTTAGGTCCAATATTAAATTCCAATTATTTCTTAAAGGGGTACTCCAGGACTTCTTATCTTTAGCCTCTAAACCCATGATGCCCAGTTATAATATTGTGTATAACGCTTCTGTTACGTGCACGATTCTACTCTGTATATACCAGTGTTTTCCAAACAATGTGTTTCCAACTGTTGCAAAACTACAACTCCCAGCATGCCCGGACAGCCAAAGGCTTTGTACAGGAGCCCCATAGCTTCACCCTGGGACCTTTATTGGGCTTCCGGCCAGGTCTAGGACAAAGTCAGCTGGAGGCTTCCAGGCTTCCCAATCCCTGTGCCTCCAGCTGTAGCAAAGCTACAACACCCAGCATGCCCTGAGTTGTAGTTTTGCAACAGCTGGAGACACTCTGTTTGGAAAATATTGCGTTATACTATTGGAACACACTGATCGGCAGGAATTTCCAGCCATATACAGTCATGGCGTAAATGTTGGCACCCCTGAAATTATTCTAGAAAATGAAGTATTTCTCACAGGAAAGGATTGCAGTAACACAGGTTTTGCTATACACATGTTTATTCCCTTTGTGTGTATTGGAACTAAACCAAAAAAGGAGGAAAAAAAGCAAATTGTACATAATGTCACCAAACTCCAAAAATGGTCTGGACAAAATTATTGGCACCCTTAAGTTAACATTTGGTTGCGCACCCTTTGGAAAAAATAAGTGAAATCAGTGTCTTCCTATAAGCATCAATAAGCTTCTTACACCTCTAAGCCGGAATGTTGGACCACTCTTCCTATAACCATCAATAAGCTTCTTACACCTCTCAGCCGGAATCTTGGACCACTCTTCCTATAAGCATCAATAAGCTTCTTACACCTCTCAGCCGGAATGTTGGACCACTCTTCCTATAACCATCAATAAGCTTCTTACACCTCTCAGCCGGAATCTTGGACCACTCTTCCTATAACCATCAATAAGCTTCTTACACCTCTCAGCCGGAATGTTGGACCACTCTTCCTATAACCATCAATAAGCTTCTTACACCTCTCAGCCGGAATCTTGGACCACTCTTCCTATAACCATCAATAAGCTTCTTACACATCTCAGCCGGAATGTTGGACCACTCTTCCTATAACCATCAATAAGCTTCTTACACCTCTCAGCCGGAATGTTGGACCACTCTTCCTTTACAAACTGCTCCCGGTCTCTTATTGGAAGGCGCCTTTTCCCAACAGTAATTATAAGATCTCTCCACAGGTGATCAATGGGATTTAGATCTGGACTCATTGCTGACACTTCAGAACTCTCCAGCGCTTTGTTGTCATCCATTTCTGGGGCTTTTTGACGTTTGTTTGTGGTCATTGTCCTGCTGGAAGACCCAAGATCTCGGACACAAACCCAGCTTTCTGACACTGGGCTGTACAGTGCTACCCAAAATCCATTGGTAATCCTCAGATTTCATGATGCCTTGTACACATTCAAGGCCCCCAGTGCCAGAGGCAGCAAAACTGTACAGTGTTCTTTTCTTTGTAGGCCTCATTCCGTTTTCGGTAAACAGTAGAATGATTTGCTTTACCAAAAAGCTCTATCTTGGTCTCATCTGTCCACAAGATGTTTTCCCAGAAGGATTTTGGCAAAATGTAGTCTTGGTTTTTCATGTCTGTGTTGGCAGTGGGGTCCTCCTGGGTCTCCTCCATAGTGGGGTCCTCCTGGGTCTCCTCCATAGTGGGGTCCTCCTGGGTCTCCTCCATAGCGTTTCATTTTATTTAAATGTCGACAGTTTGCGCTGACACTGATGCTCCCTGAGCCTGCAGGACGGCTTGAATATCTTTGGAACTTGTTTGGGGCTGCTTATCCACCATCCGGACTATCCTGCGGTGACACCTTTCATCAATGTTTCTCTTCCGTCCACGCCCAGGGAGATTATCTACAGTTCCATGGGTTGTAAACTTCTTGATAATGTTGCGCACTGTGGACAAAGACAAATCTAGATCTCTGGAGATGGACTTGTGACCTTGAGATTGTTGATATTTTTCCACAATTTTGGTTCTCAAGTCCTCAGACAGTTCTCTTCTCCTCTTTCTGTTGTCCATGCTTAGTGTGACACACACAGACACACAATGCAAAGACTAAGTGAACTTCTCTCCTTTTTATCTGCTTTCAGGTGTGATTTTTATATTGCCCACACCTGTTACTTGCCCCAGGTGAGTATAAAGGAGCATCACATGCTTGAAACAATCTCATTTATCCCCAGCTTTGAAAGGGGCCAATAATTTTATCCAGCCCATTTTTGCAGTTTGGTGACATTATGTCCAATTTGCTTTTTCCTCCTTTTTTGGTTTAGTTCCAATACACACAAAGGGAGTAAACATGTGTATAGCAAAACATGTGTTACTGCAATCCTTTTCTTTGAGAAATACCTAATTTTCAAAAAAAATTTTTTAGGGGTGGCAACATTTACTGCCATGACTATATATGTGTGTGATATATATGTAATTTAAAAAAAAATGTTCGGGGTGTCCTAAATGGATAATTAATGTGGGATCGAAGAGGTTGGTAACTGCCTGTACAGATGCTTGTGAATACGGGGTTAAAATGCAACCAAGACCCCTGAGTTCTGATGCATGTTTTTTTCTGGTTGCTTGTTATGTACTATTTATTGCATATTCTTTACCGCAGTGTCCCCCCCCCCCCCCCCCCCCCCCAGCCCTGTAATATTCCCCCATTCGTTGCAAAGCTAAGATCTCCCGCTGACAACCCATAGATAGGATTGGGAAAAGTGTAATACTTCATTTCCCCAATGGTGGCGCTGCAGGGAAATTGCACACTTAGAGACAGATTACAATGATCCCTGGGGGATCGACACTTTGTGATCCGCTTAATGTCCCTTCTAAGTTGCAGAGAACCCCTTTAGCGGGTCATATACCCCAAATTATGACGCCACGACTTTTTCCTGCGCTTTAATAGAAGTGAATGGGGAGAAGCTTTGGCGGATCGGTCTGCTGTGTCGTGTTTGTGTAGTCTCGGCCTTAGTGCAAAAGTTCCAACAAACTATTTTCGTTCCACACTTTCATTTTACACTTTTGGCTTCTGCGCTTGGAAACTCTTAGTCAGGCCTGAGCAGGGTGACTGTGTTTTTTTGGGCGGCTTTGTTGACTTTTATATTACGTGTTCCTACTTTTTCTTCCCTCCTTTCATATAACGTGATGACTGGGTCCTCTGGCTCCTCAGCTGTTATCAGATGCCCATTATTTACTTCTCTGGAGGTGCCAGCTCTGAGGTGTTGTGTTACAGGTTGTCGCTGGAGTTTGGCTCACAGCCCGGTTCTCTTGTACACTGAGGATTGTCCGTAGTCAGCACCTTGTATCCAATCCTCGGTGTTGTATATAGTTACTATATTTTTAATGTTAAACAGTTATCTGGGATTAGAAAGACTGCTTTCTTCCAAAAACAGCGCCACCCATGTCATCAGGTTGTGTGTGGTATTACAACTCTGCTCAATTCACTTTAGTGGAACTGAGCTTCAGTATCGCACACAAACTAAGGACAAGAGTGGCGCTGTTTTCCTAAGAGAGTAGCTTTTGTCTTTTTACTCCTGGATACCTCCTCTTTAATTTTTTACTTATTGGAAACTGTTAACAAGGAGATCGGGGGACGAGATCAGATCTTGTTCTGTTTTTTATTTTTTATTTTGCCCAGTCTTCCTACTAAAATCTTGTGGAAGATAAAAGCAACAATGACTGTCGACCAACTGTTCCCTCCACTCCTCTTGCCCCGTCCTGTCCTCTCCTGTCTTGTCCTGTCCAGTCCCGTCCCATCCTCTCCTGTCCAGTCTTGTCCTCTCATGTCGTGTCCCATTCCCTCCTCTCCTCTTTCTTCCATCTTGTCTCCTTTTCTCGACTCTTAAGTCCTCTCCTATCCTGTCCTGACCTCTTCTCTCCTGTCCTGTCCCCTCCTGTCCCGTCCTCTCCTCTTCTGTCCTGTCCTCTCCTCTTCTCTCCTGTCCTGTCCTCTTCTGTCCCGTCCTCTCCTCTTCTGTCCCGTCCTCTCCTGTCCCGTCCCCTCCCCTCCCGTCCCCCTCTCTACAGTCTAGTCTTCTCCAGTCCTGTCCTCTCCTCTTCTGTCCCGTCCTCTCCTCTCCTGTCCCGTCCCCCTCTCCTCTCCTCTTCTCCTCTGCCGTCCTGTCCCGTCCTCTCCTCTTCTGTCCCGTCCTCTCCTCTTCTGTCCCGTCCCCTCCCGTCCCCCTCTCCTCTTCTCCTCTGCCGTCCTGTCCCGTCCTCTCCTCTTCTGTCCCGTCCTCTCCTCTTCTGTCCCGTCCTCTCCTCTTCTGTCCCGTCCCCTCCCGTCCCCCTCTCCTCTTCTCCTCTGCCGTCCTGTCCTCTCCTCTCCTCTTCTGTCCCGTCCTCTCCTCTTCTGTCCCGTCCTCTCCTCTTCTGTCCCGTCCTCTCCTCTTCTGTCCCGTCCTCTCCTCTTCTGTCCTGTCCTCTCCTCTCCTGTCCCGTCCCCCTCCCTCTCTACAGTCTAGTCTTCTCCAGTCCCGTACTCTCCTCTCCTGTCCTGTCCTCTCCTCTTCTGTCCTGTCCTCTCCTCTTCTGTCCTGTCCTCTCCTGTCCCGTCCCCCTCCCCCTCTCTACAGTCTAGTCTTCTCCAATCCTGTCCTCTCCTCTTCTCCTGTCCTGTCCTGTCCCGTCCCCCTCTCCTCTTCTCCTCTGCTGTCCTGTCCTATCCCGTCTTTTCCTTTCCCATTTATTCTCTGCACCAGCTGTACAGTCTGCAGGATATTTAAAGGTCCTGGTCAATCTATGCAGCCCGAGAGCAACCCGGCCTTCGCAAATGTGGGATGGCTTAGGGTTAATTTAACTCTACTATGTTTTTATTTTAAATATCAGTGACACATGTTCCAATCCATCTCCAGCCTTTTGGAAGTTATTCTGGAACATACATTTATACATATCTACATATGGGGATATTAATGTCATGTAGTAGGTGGGGAAAATTAACTATGTCTATTAACTATGTCTAGTTGTAAATTTTTCTCAAACTCCTTGGTTGTCGCCCTTCCTTTGACTTGCTCCTCCACCATTGTTTTATAAAGGAGGTGCATTGTACATTCAGACCATGGGGCCCGGCCCTATGGTGGCCACAGTGGTCATCCGGATGAAGCTTACCCCCCCCCCCCCCTCTGTCTGCTATCCGTGTGTCTTGTGCAGGTTTGCTGCATGCTTCTCATACTACATATAACCTCTTCTTGCCTCCTTGCAGTGCTGTGACCCCTTTACCGCCTCTCCCTGAAGACGTCTCACCGTCTGGCCTGTGTCCTCCCCCACTCCTGCCATGTTGTAACTCACTCTTGCCTTTTTATTTCTACAGATAGACAAGCATCACCACAGTAAAGATTCCGTCTTCTTCCGCGATGGCGTCCGGAGGATCGATTTTGTCCTTTCTTATGTTGATGACAAAGAATTGGAACGTAAAGCTGTAAGTTAACAAAATAAATGAATCTACCCTTCTCCGGACCCTCAACTCCTTGTGGTCCTGGTCACATGACTACATGGCCTGGGCAGCCGGTGGCTGTAGAAGTTATAGTTGAGCAACAGCTGGATAGCCACAGGTTGGAGATCATTATCATAGAGCATTGTTTCCCAACCAGAGTGCCTCCAGCTGTTTCAATACCACAACTCCCAGCATGCCTGGACAGCCGAAGGCTTTGTTCAGGAGGCCCATATCTTCACCCTAGGACCTTATTGGGTTTCCAGCCAGGCCTAGGACAACATCAAACAGGGGTTTTCAATTACCAAATATCATGCTGGAAGTTGTAGTTTTGAAACAGCTGGAGGCACACTGGTTGGGAACCACTATTATAGAGTGATGGCTTATATCTAGCATCAGCCATTCATAATGGTATGGGGCCCAACCTACGGGATCTCCAACCATCTTGCGTCCACTTCAGCCGATCTCTGCACATCTGGTGACCACGAACCATTGATGTGAATGTAACTGGCTGCAGTTTCTTGCTCAGCCAGGATTTGAATCAGGCCCCTTTTTCAATGAAAACTTCTAAATAAATAAATATATTTAAAAAATATGTATAATTTTTACACACACGCACACACATTAAAAAAAACTTTAAAGTGTGTGTGTGTGTGTGTGTGTGTGTGTATATATGTATGTATGTATGTATGTATGTATATATATATATATATATATATATATATATATATATATATATATATATATATATAATATAATTTTAATATTAATAAATAAAAGATAGATATATTTATACATTCTAAAAACTCTAGAAGTATCTTAATCTGGCATCAAGGTGTTGGATTTTCAATTTTTTGCAACAAAAGAATATGTAAAGCTAGTAATGCTAGGAAATATTTAATATCATGTTAACTCAGAATCTCCTAAACCTTTTTAAAGGGGTTCTCCGCCATAAGGTAATTTTAGTACTTACCTGCCAGACAGTAATGAACATGTTTAGGAAGGATCTAGCCCCGGTAGCATTGTCAAATAAAATAATAAATCCCTGAATAACCCTTTAGTCTAGTTCTGTGCTGGATTATTGAATATATAATATGCAGTATTTCTTATACTCTAAGACGTCCCTATTTCCCTGTACGTCATTCCAGCGCGGCTGACCACTATTCATAGCTCCGGCGTCTCTGGTATTAGATCTTCCTTGCTTGGTCTTGGCCGGCTGCCATGCTGCATAACGGCAGAGAAAGGGCGTCTCCCGGGCCGAGCGTGGCCACAGACACCGACTCTGATGAAGGTCTTGGGTCCATTCACTTCTATATGACCAGAGAACTCAGGAATGACTGCTAGGACTCCTAGGACTGTGTCCACACAGAGATGTTTGAGACACATATAGACGCACATTACATGTGCAATGTGTGGCTTTTTTTTTGTAATGGGAGCTCATGCCGCAGTTAACACTGAACGTCTACTCAGCTTTCCCACAACCCTGTATGTAACCAGTTATTGCACCCCATTACCCCTTCACTCCTGTGTCACTTCACATAATAAATAATAATAATATTTATATAGCGCCAACTGATTCCGCAGCACTTCAATTTAGGAGAATAAAAGTATAAATATAGAATTACTGGCTAGATCGGAGGGAAAGAAAGCTGGGTGACCCCTCTAGCACCCTTTATTGGGTGTCACCTGTGTCCCCCATAGATTTTACACAATGCTTGATCCTAGTAATTAGACCCTGCAGTCACGTCATCCAGCGGCCTTATAGTGAACAGTATGGCGGCTTTATTTACCTCGCACGTTTGCCCTGTTCAGTCTGATCCAGTGTAATGTGCTCGACCTACGACTGGCGTCTGCTTCCTGCGCCAGCGATGGTTTATAGTGGAGCAGATATTTTATGACCGGGCCGGGAAGTAGTGTCCTTATCAGGGCGGCGTCCACATCGGCTCCTGTCACCCGCGTCCTGTCACTCACCCACATTGGCTGCAGCCACTCACCCCGGCGAGGATAATGAAGTTTACCCTCCATTGCAGTGTTTTACAACCAGTGTGCCTCCAGCTGTTGCAAAACTACAACTCCCAGCATACCCAGACAGTCGAAGGTTTTGTACTGGAGCCCTATAGATTCACCCTGGGACCTAATTGGGTTTCTGGCCAGGCCTCGGACAAAGTCAAACTGCAGAATCTAAAGCAGTGTTTCCCAACCGGTGTGCCTCCAGCTGTTGCAAAACTACAACTCCCAGCATGCCTGGACTGCCAAAGGTTTTGTAAAGGAGCCCCATAGCTTCACCCTAGGGCCTTATAGGGCTCCCGGCCAGGTCTAGGACAAAGTAAAACTGCAGAATCTAAAGCAGAAGGTGGTCCGGGCATGCTGGGAGTTGTAGTTTTGCAACAGCTGGAGGCACATTGGTTGGGAAACACTGCTTCTTTAGAAAGTATAAGTCATGAGCATTCCCCCAACACATACCATCAATAAATGCCATCATAAATATAGGCACACATTGGCATTCGTTTCCCACAGGCTTCATGTTGGGTTGTATGGGGCCTATAGATAAATTCCAGGTATAATTCCATACACTGTCGGAATCACTGTTGCTGATTCATTCGAATTTGATGGGGGAAAAATAGCAATGCTTTGCTGTATTATTTTATCCATTGAATCGGTACCTCGGCGTAGCGTAATGGTCACCAAGGAGGGTCTGACGGGCATTGATATTGTTGCAAAACTACAACTCTCAGCATGCCCGGACAGCCTCAGGCTGTCCGGGCATGCAGGGAGTTGTAGTTTTGCAACAGCTGGAGGCACCCTGGTTGGAAAACGCCATCTCAGATCATAGTGAACTCAAGGGAACCGCGCCAGATGTAGTTTTTGGCTGTATAAGGACAATGCTATGCTGCTGTTACTGCTGCCACCTAATGGTAGAGAAGTGTAACACAGGGAGACTCCACCCAAAGATTGGACACAGCTCTATTATAAGGTAAAGGTGACTCCACACATTAGATTCAACAATTGGTTGTATGAAAGTCTTACTTGAACCAGCGTTCCTGATAGTTTCTTAAAAACTGGTCAAGTTGTTCGTCACAATGTCATGTGTATGGTGTACACTTTGTGTGGCATCTACTACACCCATTATCCAAGCAACATTCCAACCTGCACCCAGATTATACAAGAGAACCTAATAGGTCATGAACAGTGTCTTATAGGGCAGCAGAAAGTTTTGCCACATTCACACTGGAATTTTTTGCAATGGGCACAAGTCACCGCTAAGTGATCACCCTTAGGTGTTTTTTGTACGGTGGTCACGAAGGGATTTAGGGCTAGGCTGGCGCCTTTTTTCGGCAGCTTGACATCCGGACACTGTGCTAACCGCTAGGACCTGAGAAACATCCCATCCAATCGGTTTTACCCCTTACATATGTAAGTGTAAAGTGAAAGAATACCCTCCCCCCCCCCCCCTCCTAAAAAATAAATTAATTAAATTAATAAAAATAAATAAATTAATTAATTAATAAAAAAAAAAAAATAATTAAAATGCATTTATTTCATAAACCATAAAATAATAAAAAAAAAAAACTTTACATATTTAGTATTGCCACACGCAAAAAGACCTATAAAAATATAAATATATAAATATTGCAATTTTTTATCCGCCACCCAAAAAAAAATAATAATAAAAAAAAAAGCGGACCTCCATTTATTGTCTCTGTTGTCCTGGAATTGAAAGTCTGTAGCACTATATAACTTTTATGCCTTTTTAACCTTTTTTATATTTTAAATGTATGTATTCTTTCTCCGCATATATGTTAAATGAATAAAGTTTTTTTGTATTTTAGATATGCTTGTTCCTTTGTGTATGTTCTGTGTCGTTTATGTATGATCAGTGATTAAAAGGGATTTGGGGCATCTGATACTGTAGGTGTGGATACATCCTAAGGGGTGACTTTATTACCACATTACTATTATTTACAAAGTTTATTTCTAAAGATTTCTTTTTTGTCCCCCCCCCCCCCCCCCTTTCCTCTTCCCCCAGGAGAGAAGAAGAGAATTTGAAATAAACTTACAGAAAGCGGGTCTGGAGCTGGAGACCGAGGACAAGAAGGTGAGCGAGGGTCCATGGTGTTGAGGAGTCCGGATCACTTGTATCTGTATTAGGATTATATCTAGTAGTCCGGATCACATGTATTAGTATTAGGATTGCATCTAGGAGTCCGGATCACTTGTATCTGTATTAGGATTGTATCATGGAGTCCGGATCACTTGTATCTGTATTAGGATTGTATCTAGGAGTCCGGATCACTTGTTTCTGTATTAGGATTATATCTAGGAGTCCGGATCACATGTATTAGTATTAGGATTGTATCTAGGAGTCCGGATCACTTGTATCTGTATTAGGATTATATCTTGGTGTCCGGATCACTTGTATCTGTATTAGGATTATATCTAGGAGTCCGGATCACTTGTATCTCTATTAGGATTATATCTTGGTGTCCGGATCACTTGTATCTGTATTAGGATTGTATCTAGGAGTCCGGATCACTTGTATCTGTATTAGGATTGTATCTAGGAGTCCGGATCACTTGTATCTGTATTAGGATTGTATCTAGGAGTCCGGATCACTTGTATCTGTATTAGGATTGTATCTAGGAGTCCGGATCACTTGTATCTGTATTTGGATTGTATCTAGGAGTCCGGATCACTTGTATCTGTATTAGGATTGTATCTAGGAGTCCGGATCACTTGTATCTGTATTAGGATTGTATCATGGAGTCTGGATCACTTGTATCTGTATTAGGATTATATCTTGGTGTCCGGATCACTTGTATCTGTATTAGGATTGTATTGTGGAGTCTGGATCACTTGTATCTGTATTAGGATTGTATCAAGGAGTCCGGATCACTTGTATCTGTATTAGGATTGTATCTAGGAGTCTGGATCACTTGTATCTGTATTAGGATTATATCTTGGTGTCCGCATCACTTGTATCTCTATTAGGATTGTATCTAGGAGTCTGGATCACTTGTATCTGTATTAGGATTGTATCTAGGAGTCCTGATCACTTGTATCTGTATTAGGATTATATCTTGGTGTCCGGATCACTTGTATCTGTATTAGGATTGTATCTAGGAGTCTGGATCACTTGTATCTGTATTAGGATTGTATCTAGGAGTCCTGATCACTTGTATCTGTATTAGGATTGTACCAATGCATATGGATCACTTGTATCTCTATTAGTATTGTAGCAAGGAGTCCGGATCACTTGTATCTGTATTAGGATTGTATCAGGGAGTCCAGATCACATATATCTGTATTAGGATTGTATAGAATTATTGTAAAATTTACCTGTCAATTGTCGTAGTTTTCGGAAACTTCTTCTCATGCGATTACATAGTGGTATAAGTGGTGCCCCCTATATATATGATTACTACTGTATTGCTCTCTGCCAACAGTTAGTGCAGACCATATAATAGGTACAATCATGGCCTCCAGTCTCATCTTGACCAATATCACATTGTTTTTAACCATCTAGATCAGTGTTTCCCAACCAGGGTGCCTCCCAGATGTTGCAAAACTACAACTCCCAGAATGCCTGGACAGCCAAAGGCTGTCCAGGCATGCTGGGATTGTAGTTTTGCAACATCTGGAGGCACCCTGGTTGGGAAACACTGATCTAGATGCCACAGTCTTAATTGACTACAGAATCTAGGGGGTTAAATGAATTGGTCTCATGATTTTAGTTTCGATATTTCACTTTCTCCCCTACAGGAATCTGAAAGTGGAAGGATTTACTTTGTGAAGATCCACGCACCGTGGGAGGTCCTCTCCACCTACGCGGAGGTGCTGGGTATCAAGGTGCCGCTAAGGGCCAATGATATGGACCAGACCAATGAGAACCCTCTTAACTGCTGCCTGAAAATGTTCAAACTCCCAGATGACGTCATGAACCCCGAACCTGACTACTTCACCGCCCCGTTCAGCAAACAGAGGGAGGAGCTTTATCACATCACTGACAAGAGCAAGTTCTTCTCTCCGGCCACCAGGAACAGGATAGTAAGTGCCGGGAGACCCCTTTAGACCCACCATCTAGCTTAGCAGACTTTACCCCTCCATTTACAACCTTAAAGGAGTAGTCCAGTGGTGACTCAGTGGTGAACAACTTATCCCCTATCTTAAGGATAGGGGATAAGTTGCATATCGCGGGGGGTCTGACCGCTGGGGCCCCCTGCGATCTCCTGTACGGAGCCCCGAGAGCCCGCGGGAAGGGGGCGTGTCTACCTCCGCACGAAGCGGCGGCCGACACGCCCCCTCAATACAACTCTATGGCAGAGCCGAAGCGCTGCCTTCGGCAATCTCCGGCTCTGCCATTGAGATGTATTGAGGGGGCGTGTCGGCCGCCGCTTCGTGCGGGGGTCGACACCCGCTATCTGGCCGGAGAGCCGGGGCCCTGTACAGAGAGATCGCAGGGGGCCCCAGCGGTCGGACCCCCCGCGATCTCAAACTTATCCCCTATCCTTAGGATAGGGGATAAGTTTTTCACCACTGGACTACCCCTTTAATACCTCAAAGTCGTCCCCAATGCTGTAGTGTTATAAAAGACATTACATCATATGTGACTGATATCAGCCGCTCCTCTTATAACGCTCCAGTATATAAAGTATTCTTATATTTTCCAGGTCTATTACATCCTCTCTCGCTGCCCCTATGGAATTGGGGATGACAAGAGAAAGTTCGGCATTAAGAGGCTGTTGAACAACGGGACGTACACATCCGCCTTCCCCCTCCATGATGTAAGTAATGAGAAAAATTGCTAAATATTCCGTATTAGTATCATGCTGGAAGTTGTAGTTTTGCAACAGCTGGAGGCACATTGTTTGGAAAACACTGCTGTAGAGGTTGTTAAACTAAAAAGAAAACCCTCATTGATTGTCATTTACCAGGTCAGGATGTTTTGTTGCGTTATTGCGGTGTCTTATGTTTTGCTTGTTCTCTTCCCCCCCCCCCCCAGTGTCAGTACTGGAAGAAATCCAAGGACGAGAAGTGCGACAATGAGCGATACACCTTGTATAAGCAGTGGGCCAGATTCGGAAAGTTTTACAAGGAACAGCCGCTCGATCGTATTAGGTAAGTGCTGGCCGAGGACACAAGATCTTAGACCATGAACGCCTTGGAAAAAGGACTTTTACATATGATAGTGATAACATTGTGTCCTCCCTGTTAAGTCATGTTCATACACTGCAGCAGAGTCCCATAGATTTTTATGGGATTCTGCTGCACGGTGCACATGGCGGAATTTCTGCGGCAGAAATCCTGATTCTGGCGTCCGAATAGAGAATAGACATGTCTATTCTTTCTGCGGGTTCCGCTCTGAAATCCATTGCAATCGGCTCATTTCCAAGCAGTCCTATCCCCTTCTCAATCATTCAAATGTGCGCAGGTCCGCATGGAATCGACCTCGTGAACACTGATTTATTTTACAGATGAATGAGGGTATTAAAGGAGAACTGTAATGCAATATAACTTATCCCTTATCCGAAGGATAGGGAATAAGTTACATATCGTGAGGGGTTCGACCCGCAATCTCCTGTACAGGGCCCCCAGGCCCCTCCATGTATTCCATGTATCGGCTTCCTGCTGGGAACGACACGGTGCTTCCTGCCGCAGCCCTGTACAGGACATTGCTTATCATAACTTATCATAAGTTATACAGTGGTCCCTCAACATACGATGGTAATCCGTTCCAAATGGACCATTGTTTGTTGAAACCATCGTATGTTGAGGGATCCGTGCAATGTAAAGCATAGGACAGGGGTCTACAACCTGCAGATCTCCAGATGTTGCAAAACGACAAGACCCAGCATGCCCGGACAGCCGTTGGCTGTCCGGACATGCTGGGAGTTGTCGTTTTGCAACATCTGGAGGTCTGCAGGTTGAAGACCACTGGTATAGGAAGTTGTACTCGCCTGTCCCCGCCGCTCCGGACCTGTCACCGCTGCCCTGGATGTAGCCCTCCATCGCTCTCGCCATGTCCCCGAGGCTGCGGCAAGGCCTCTGCTTCCCCGGCATCCTCGCTCTCAGTCGGTGCCATCACGTCGTTACGCACGCCGCTCCTATTGGATGACGGGATGGCGTGCGCAGCGACTTGATGACGACGATGGAGAGCGCCGACTATGCAGAGGATCCCGAAGAGAACGTGCCGGAGCCCCGAGGACAGGTAAGAGACCCTCACCGGAGCACACGGGGCACCGTAAACGGCTATACGCCGGCAGCTGAAGCAGTCTGCGCTGCTGGATAGCCGTTTATGCGATGGCCCCGACATACAAAAGCATCATATGTTGATGCTGCCTTCAACATGCGATGGCCTCTGAGAGTGATCGTATGCTGAAATGATCGTATGTCGGGCCATCGTAGGTCGGGGGGGGGGTCACTGTATTGCACTACAGTTCACCTTTAATTATGCTTGCATCTGGCATATTTGTCAAGAAGCTAATTTTCTGTACAAGCACTCTCTTTGCACAAAAATTTTTGCAACTCTTTGACACTTCGCCATAGGCTGTCCGTGCATGCTGGGAGTGAGTTGTAGTTTTGCAACAGCTGGAGGCACACTGGTTGGGAAACACTGCTGGGTTCTTTGCATCTGGTGTGTTTTTTTTTTTTTTGGCAGCTGACATCACTCATGTGATATGTCAGCAGAGCATAGCAGAAGAGAACGACTCCGGGTCTACTGAGGGCCGCCCTATTCATATGTATTGAGCATCTACTGTGCATGTTCTAGATATGACTGCATTATAAGAAACTTTACCAGGGAATCTCCATAGGTTTTCTCTTCATAGGGGAATAAATAAGGTACACCCGACAAGCAGGGATTGTATTTACTGTGCTCTAGATAGGACTGCATCACGGGAAACTATACTGGGGCTTGTGCACAGTTTCTGTATACATAGGGTGCACCCAACATGTAGGGGACTGCAACTACTGTACGTGCTCTGAATATGACTGCAATATAGGAAACTATACTGGGGCATCTGCACAGGTTTTCTATACATAGTACCACCCAACATGTAGGGGACTGCAACTACTGTGCATTCTCTGGATATGACTGCAATATAGGAAACTAATACTGGGGCATCTGCACAGGTTTTCTATACATAGGGTACACACAACATGTAGGGGACTGAAACTACTGTACATGCTCTGAATATGACTGCAATATAGGAAACTAATACAGGGGCATCTGCACAGGTTTTCTATACATAGTACCACCCAACATGTAGGGGACTGCAACTACTGTGCATTCTCTGGATATGACTGCAATATAGGAAACTAATACAGGGGCATCTGCACAGGTTTTCTATACATAAGGTGCACCCAACATGTAGGGGACTGCAATTACTGTGCATTCTCTGGATATGACTGCAATATAGGAAACTAATACAGGGGCATCTGCACAGGTTTTCTATACATAGTACCACCCAACATGTAGGGGACTGCAACTACTGTGCATGCTCTGGATATGACTGCAATATAGGAAACTATACAGGGGCATGTGCACAGGTTTTCTATACATAGTACCACCCAACATGTAGGGGACTGCAACTACTGTGCATGCTCTGAAAATGACTGCAATATAGGAAACTATACAGGGGCATGTGCACAGATTTTCTATACATAGGGTTAGGGCTGGGCGGTATACCGGATCATACCGAATACCGAAATTTTTGTGCTGCACGATATGAATTTTTACCATACCTCAATACCGGTTGGACCCCTCCCCCTCGGGAATGAATGAATTATCAACCCAGCGCTGCGCTGTCCCCACATGGGGGAACTAATCATATGTGACCCGCGAGCGCTGTTCTGCCCCCCCCCCACCAAATTAATTATCAGCCCAGCGATGCGCTGTCCCCATTGGGGTAAATACACACATATCACCTGCAAGCGCTGCCCTCCTCGTCGTCCTGTTTGTTTTTGCGGCCGCCGGTGCTGACACTCTATACTGTACGCTGTATCCCTATGCCCGGGCTGCAAAAGATAAACAAAATAAACTTTAACTCCCCTTAACCCATCGGTCTCGACCAGCTTCCTGAGGACGGGAACATCAGAGAGCCGTCAGCCTATCACCGGCCGCAGTGATGTCCCGCCCCTGGCCGGTGATAGGTTGAGCCCACTGTCATGTAAGAAGCCGGCCAGCTTCTTACATGACAGTGTGCTCAGCCTATCACCGGCTGAGGTGGAACATCGCTGCGGCCGGTGATAGGCTGACGGCTCTCCGACGTTCCCATCCCCAGGAAGAGCGTGAGGCCGACGTAGGAACGTGACTTAGAGTTTGATACAGCGTACAGTATAGAGTGTCAGCGCCGGCGACCCGCAACAAACAGGAGGACGAGGAGGGCAGCGCTTGCGGGTGATATGTGAGTATTTACCCCGATGGGGACAGCACATCGCTGGGCTGAAAATTAATTTGTGTGTAGGGGGGGGAGATACCATTATATACCGTGGAACCGCCATAAGTTACAAAAATACCGTGATACACATATTTGGTCATACCGCCCGGCCGTACATAGGGTATACCCAACATGTAGGGGACTGCAACTACTGTGCATGCTTTGGATATGACTTCAATATAGGAAACTATACAGGGGCATCTGCACAGGTTTTCTGTACATAGTACCACCCAACATGTAGGGGACTGCAACTACTGTACATGCTCTGAATATGACTGCAATATAGGAAACTATACAGGGGCATCTGCACAGGTTTTCTGTACATAGGGGGATACATAGGGTACACACAACAAAGGCTTTGTACAGGAGCCCAATAGCTTCACCCTAGGACCTTATTGGGTTTCCGGCCAGGCCCAGGACAAAGTCGAACTGCAGAATCTAAAGCAGTGTTTCCTAACCAGCGTGCCTCCAGCTGTTGCAAAACTACAACTCCCAGCATACCCGAACAACTAACGGCTTTGTACAGGAGCCTCATAGCTTCTCCCTAGAACCTTATAGGGTTTCCGGCCAGGCCTAGGACAAAGTCAAACTGCAGACTCTGAAGCAGTGTTGCCCAACCAGTGTGACTCCAGCTGTTGCAAAACTACAACTCCCAGCATGCCCGGACAGCCAAAGGCTGTCCGGGCATGCTGGGAGTTGTAGTTTTGCAACAGCTGGAGGCACACTATTTGGTAAAAACACTGCCGTAGATTGTTGACCAAAAAAGATTAAATCCTCAGTGATAGTCATTTACCCGATCGGGATGTTTTTATTGTTGTGCTATTCTGTCAGTAAATAAGCTGGTATTGCCCCTTTTTAAGAATTAGAATCCTGTTCTTTGTTCTCTACCCATGTGCATTGTAATGTTGCTCAATTAAATTAATTATATTTAAAAAAAATGTGAATCCCATCATAGAAATTGATAAACCTACCCGGTCATATGTTACTATGTGACGTGTGTCCTCAGCCGCTTTATGACACCACAGCTGACGGCGCTTTTATTGTTTATTTTCCAGGATATACTATGGTGAGAAGATCGGAATCTACTTTGCTTGGCTGGGCTTCTATACAGAAATGTTATTCTTCGCCGCGATTGTTGGTTTCTTTTGCTTCCTGTACGGCTGGATAACAATGGACGATAGCATCAGTAGGTAAGGTTATGTAAATCCGCCTCAAGGCTGGCGGGGCTTTCACTCTAGTGGTAGCATGAGACGGAGTCTACAACCCACGCAAGTGGCTCAGGTAGTGCAGCTCATCCAGGATGGCACATCAATGCGAGCTGTGGCAAGAAGGTTTGCTGTGTCTGTCAGCTTAGTGCCCAGAGCATGGAGGCGCTACCAGGAGACAGGCCAGTACATCAGGAGACGTGGAGGAGGCCGTAGGAGGGCAACAACCCAGCAGCAGGACCGCTAACTCCGCCTTTGTGCCAGGAGGAGCACTGCCAGAGCCCTGCAAAATGACCTCTAGCAGGCCACAAATGTGCATGTGTCCACTCAAACGGTCAGAAACAGTCTCCATGAGAGTGGTATGAGGGCCCGACGTCCACAGGTGGGGGTTGTGCAGGACGTTTGCCATTTTCCAGAGAACACCAAGATTGCCAAATTTGCCGCTGGCGCCCTGTGCTCTTCACAGATGAAAGCAGGTTCACACTGAGCACATGTGACAGACGTGACAGAGTCTGGAGACACCGTGGAGAACGTTCTGCTGCCTGCAACATCCTCCAGCATGACTGGTTTGGCGGTGGGTCAGTAATGGTGTGGGGTGGCATTTCTTTGGGGGGCCGCATAGCCCTCCATGTGCTTGCCAGAGGTAACCTGACTGCCATTAGGTACCGAGATGAGATCCTCAGACCCCTTGTGAGACCATATTCTGGTGCGGTTGGCCCTGGGTTCCTCCTAATACAAGACAATACTAGACCTCATGTGTCTGGAGTGTGTCAGCAGTTCCTACAAGAGGAAGGCATTGATGCTATGGACTGGCCGCCCGTCCCCCTGAATCCGATTGAGCACATCTGAGACTTCTCGCTCCATCCACCACAGACTGTCCAGGAGTTGGCGGATGCTTTAGTCCAGGTCTGGGAGGACATCCCTCAGGAGACCATCCTCCACCTCATCAGGAGCATGCCCAGGCATTGTAGGGAGGTCATACGGGCACATGGAGGCCACACACACTACTGAGCCTCATTGGGACTTGTATTAAGGACATTACATAAAGTTGGATCAGCCTGTAGTGGGGTTTTCCACTGTGATTTTGAGGGTGACTCCATATCCAGACCTCCAGGGGTTGATGATTTCCATTGATAATTTTTGTGTGATTTTGTTGTCAGCTCATTCAACTATGTAAAGAGGAAAGTATTTCATACGATTAGTTCATTCAGATCTAGGATGTGTTATCTTAGTGATCCCTTTATTTTTTTGAGCAGTGTACATTCTTTATAACCGGAGGCTAAATATTTGTGATTATGACAAAGTTGCCGGACATGTTACAAAGGGGAGTTCTGATACATTGTAACAAATCTGCACCTGTGTCCGCGGCACATGATTTTGCTTCTAAGCAGTACCTATAAAAGCTCTCATTAGACTGCAGACATATTGTTCCGTATATTCTTGTCTTTAGATGTGTGGGTCTTTCTTTATTTGTTATACAGTGTTCATGTGTTTGTTTTTTCATTTGCTTTCCTTTATTTTTTTTATACAATGTGTTTTTTATTTTTATTTTATTTATTATACATTGTGTGTTTCTGAGTTCTTTGTGGGTCTCATGGTTTTGTGTTGCTCCTGCAGTAAAGAGATCTGTGATAAGGACATCGGGGGGCAGATCATCATGTGTCCTCTGTGCGACAAACGCTGCGAATTCTGGAGGCTAAACTCCACCTGTCAGCCATCTATGGTGAGAATTACACCATCACCACCAACCTCTGCACTGTATGTTTTGTGATCCCTACCTGCTGTACTGATGAGGCTTCCTGCACCCATCTAGTATGTCATCCCTACTCTCTGTACTGATCATCGTCCCCGGCACCCCTCTAGTGTGTGATCCCTGCCCTCTATACTGATCATCCTCCCCCTCGCCCCTCTAGTGTGATCCCTACCCTCTGTACTGATCATCGTCCCCGGCACCCCTCTAGTGTGTGATCCCTACTCTCTGTACTGATCATCCTCCCTTCCACGACACCCAGTGCTGTGCTGATCCCTGCCTGCTGTGCTGATCCCTGCCTGCTGTGCTGATAATGCTTTCTGCATCCGGGTGCTGTGTGATCCCTGCCCTCTATACTGATCATTCTCCCTGGCACCCCTCTAGTGTGATCCCTGCCCTCTATACTGATCATCCTCCCCCTCACCCCTCTAGTGTGATCCCTGCCCTCTAAACTGATCATCCTCCCCCTCACCCCTCTAGTGTGATCCCTGCCCTCTATACTGATCATCCTCACCCCTCTAGTGTGATCCCTGCCCTCTATACTGATCATCCTCCCCCTCACCCCTCTAGTGTGATCCCTGCCCTCTATACTGATCATCCTCCCCCTCACCCCTCTAGTGTGATCCCTGCCCTCTAAACTGATCATCCTCCCCCTCACCCCTCTAGTGTGATCCCTGCCCTCTATACTGATCATCCTCACCCCTCTAGTGTGATCCCTGCCCTCTATACTGATCATCCTCCCCCTCACCCCTCTAGTGTGGGATCCCTGCCCTCTATACTGATCATCCTCCCCCTCACCCCTCTAGTGTGTTCCCTGCCCTCTATACTGATCATCCTCCCCCTCACCCCTCTAGTGTGATCCCTGCCCTCTATACTGATCATCCTCACCCCTCTAGTGTGATCCCTGCCCTCTATACTGATCATCCTCCCCCTCACCCCTCTAGTGTGGGATCCCTGCCCTCTATACTGATCATCCTCCCCCTCACCCCTCTAGTGTGTTCCCTGCCCTCTATACTGATCATCCTCCCCCTCACCCCTCTAGTGTGATCCCTACCCTCTATACTGATCATCCTCCCCCTCACCCCTCTAGTGTGATCCCTGCCCTCTATACTGATCATCCTCCCCCTCACCCCTCTAGTGTGATCCCTGCCCTCTATACTGATCATCCTCCCCCTCACCCCTCTAGTGTGATCCCTGCCCTCTATACTGATCATCCTCCCCCTCACTCCTCTAGTGTGATCCCTGCCCTCTATACTGATCATCCTCCCCCTCACCCCTCTAGTGTGTTCCCTGCCCTCTATACTGATCATCCTCCCCCTCACCCCTCTAGTGTGATCCCTGCCCTCTATACTGATCATCCTCCCCCTCACCCCTCTAGTGTGTTCCCTGCCCTCTATACTGATCATCCTCCCCGGCACCCCTCTTGTGTGATCCCTGCCCTCTATACTGATCATCCTCCCCCTCACCCCTCTAGTGTGTTCCCTGCCCTCTATACTGATCATCCTCCCCCTCACCCCTCTAGTGTGTTCCCTGCCCTCTATACTGATCATCCTCCCCCTCACCCCTCTAGTGTGATCCCTGCCCTCTATACTGATCATCCTCCCCCTCACCCCTCTAGTGT
Source organism: Hyla sarda (assembly GCF_029499605.1). Lineage (NCBI taxonomy): Eukaryota > Metazoa > Chordata > Amphibia > Anura > Hylidae > Hyla > Hyla sarda. The sequence goes on from NC_079194.1 coordinate 294,410,390, forward strand.
GTGATCCCTGCCCTCTATACTGATCATCCTCCCCCTCACCCCTCTAGTGTGTGATCCCTACCCTCTATACTGATCATCCTCCCCCTCACACCTCTAGTGTGATCCCTGCCCTCTATACTGATCATCCTCCCCCTCACCCCTCTAGTGTGTGATCCCTGCCCTCTATACTGATCATCCTCCCCCTCACCCCTCTAGTGTGATCCCTACCCTCTATACTGATCATCCTCCCCCTCACACCTCTAGTGTGATCCCTGCCCTCTATACTGATCATCCTCCCCCTCACACCTCTAGTGTGTTCCCTGCCCTCTATACTGATCATCCTCCCCGGCACCCCTCTAGTGTGATCCCTGCCCTCTATACTGATCATCCTCCCCCTCACCCCTCTAGTGTGATCCCTGCCCTCTATACTGATCATCCTCCCCCTCACACCTCTAGTGTGATCCCTGCCCTCTATACTGATCATCCTCCCCCTCACACCTCTAGTGTGATCCCTGCCCTCTATACTGATCATCCTCCCCGGCACCCCTCTAGTGTGATCCCTGCCCTCTATACTGATCATCCTCCCCCTCACCCCTCTAGTGTGATCCCTGCCCTCTATACTGATCATCCTCCCCCTCACCCCTCTAGTGTGATCCCTGCCCTCTATACTGATCATCCTCCCCCTCACCCCTCTAGTGTGATCCCTGCCCTCTATACTGATCATCCTCACCCCTCTAGTGTGATCCCTGCCCTCTATACTGATCATCCTCCCCGGTACCCCTCTAGTGTGTGATCCCTGCCCTCTATACTGATCATCCTCCCCCTCACCCCTCTAGTGTGATCCCTGCCCTCTATACTGATCATCCTCCTTACCCTGTTACTCAGTGTTTTAAGATCCTAACCCACTGTACTGATCTTTCCCCTCAAGCTATGCGATCCCTACCCTCTATACTGATCCTCTCCTTTTCTCTGCAGTATTCACACTTGTTTGACAATGTGGCGACCCTCTTCTTTGCCATCTTCATGGGAATATGGGGTAAGTGTCCAGATGTCGTTTTCTCTACAAACAAAATGTATAAATGTGTAATGGAATTATTACCATGTCATGATATATATATTATAATGTATCTTTCTCTTTGTTGAGATATTTATTCAGATGACATTTGAAAATTTTTGTATCTTATAAAAGCTGGTGCCCAGCTCTCTGATTCACATTACACCCTCTACAGTATGCTGGGAGTTGAAGTTTTGCAACCTCTGGAGGGCCACAGTTTGAGACCACTGCTATAGAGTCTTCACCTTCCTCTCTGGAGGTTTTGCAGGGGGTTGACCGCTGTGGTAGGGGACTCACCCGTTCTCCTCTTTGCAGTGACCCTATTCCTGGAGTTCTGGAAGCGCAGGCAGGCGCAGCTCAAGTACGAGTGGGACCTGGTTGATTTTGAGGAAGAACAACAACAACTTCAGCTGAGACCCGAATATGAGGCAAAGTGCACAAAGAAAAAGAAAAATCCGGTGACTCAGGTACATATTAAGGCCGTATGGATTAGGTGGAGCTGTGACTGTTATCAGTGCTGGTCAGCTGAAAACCTTGTGTGTTGTATATTTATTTTTCTTCGCCTTATTCACATATTGGTTGTCACCAGAAATTTAAAGTGTGACTAAAATGTAGTTGCAGCGGGAGGACATTAAAGCTTATCCTGATTATGTACATATAATTTTGTGTCTAGCACCTATATTTTTTTCACAAATACCTTCTTTCTATTGCTCACTTGGTTTGTCGTTCTGTGCTTCCGAGGGTGCATGTCCTTACTCTGCATGATTACTCCTTCCTGAGTGCTGGGTCTATTCATCCACACACTGGATTATGCTCTGTAACCCCCTCCTTTCTGCTGCAGTCTGATAGGACAGGAGTGAGCACTTTTTTTTTTTATTTTTATTTTTTTTAAATGAACTGGTGCCAGAAAGTTAAACAGATTTGTAAATTACTTCTATTAAAAAATCTTAATCCTTTTTAGTATTTTTTTACCAGCTGTATGCTACAGAGGAAATTCTTTTCTTTTTGAATTTCTTTTTTTGTCTTGTCCACAGTCCTCTCTGCTGACACCTCTGTCCAGAGCAGCATAAGTTTGCTATGGGGATTTTCTCTTGCTCTGGACAGTTCCTGATTCAGGCATCAGGTGTCAGCAGAGAGCACTGTGGACAAGACAAAAAAGAAATTCAAAAAGAAAAGTATTTCCTCTGTAGCATTCAGCTGCTAAAAAGTACTGGAAGGATTAATATTTTTTAGCAGAAGTAATTTACAAATCTGTTTAACTCTCTGGCACCATTTAAAAAAATAAAAAAAAGTTTTCCACCGGAGTGACCATTTAAAAGACTTTGTCCATGTTTGGGCTTCAACTGGGACAAAGGATGACGCTGCAGCTGGACACGATTATATTCTGGATGATATGGGGACCCCTAGTGGTCATAATTTCTAGAAAAAGGAAATAACATTTTATTATGAAGTAAATCAGAAAGGTTACTGTTTTGCCAAAAAGTACAACATATGAAAGTTTTTTTTTAATCTAACAGTGCTCATTTAAATCTCTATAGCCCACTGCTAAAGCAAGCAGTCTCCCGAATTGCTGGAAGTCCTATAGACATGCATGAGGCTTCCAACAATTCCATGGACCACTTGTTTTAGCAGAGGGCAACATAGTTTCTGTGAGTGTTTAACATGTATCCTGCCGCTGCAACTACGTTTTAGTTAGACTTTAAAGGCTGAATAATGACTGTACAATAACCAGGGAGTGAATGTTACATTACGTGATACAATTATTATTGATACCTTGAATCCGGCATTAATGGGTGTTGGAGCCGAATTAGATGTTATGGTTGTAAGTAGAGATGAGCGAACTTACGGTAAATTCGATTCGTCACAAACTTCTCCGCTCGGCAGTTGATGACTTTTCCTGCGTAAATTAGTTCAGCTTTCCTGTGCTCCGGTGGGCTGGAAAAGGTGGATACATTCCTAGGAAAGAGTCTCCTAGGACTGTCTCCACCTTTTCCAGCCCACGGGAGCACCTGAAAGCTGAACTAATTTATGCAGGAAAAGTCATCAACTGCCGAGCCGAGAAGTTCGTGATGAATCGAATTTACTGTAAGTTCGCTCATCTGTAGTTGTAAGTATATTAAAAGGGGTACTCCGCTGCTCAGCGTTTGGAACAAACTGTTCCGAATGCTGGAGCCGGCGCCGGAAGCTTGTGACATCATAATCCCGCCCCTCATGACATCACGCCCCGCCCCCTCAATGCAAGTCTATGGGAGGGGGCGTGACAGTCGTCACGCCCCCTCCCATAGACTTGCATTGAGGGGGCGAGGTGTGACTGCATGAGGGGGCGGGGCTATGAGGACACGAGCTCCCGGTTCCAGCATTCGGACCAGTTTGTTCCAAATGCTGAGAAGCGGAGTACCCCTTTAAATTTACTTGCAAGGCTGGAAAACCTCCAGGGAGAAGGATAAAATCTCCTGCTTACATTTGGGGCCTCACAATTTGGTTCTCTGCTAGTTCTGGGTTATCAGATGCCGGCTTCAAGGGATTTCTTTGTATACCTTGCATTGAACATAATTTCTTCACATTGTGCATTATGTATGTATCGGTATAAATGAGCCCCCATCTCCTCCATCCCTGTGTATATACTGGATGATGTCCCCTCCCAAAACCAGTCCCCTGGGGTTTTTGTTCAGTAAAGAAGCACTCTGGGATTTTATTCTTTTTTGCTCATAAATTGTAGTATACAGAAAGAGCTGGAGGGGAGGTGTATAACCAATTTATATCCTGATCCCATAGAGATAGCAGCAGTATACAGATAGAGCTGGAGGAGAGGTGTATAATTACTATTTCTCCTGATCCCATAGAGATAGAGCTGGAGGAGAGGTGTATACCTACTATATATCCTGATCCTATAGCGATAGCAGCAGTATACAGATAGAGCTGGAGGAGAGGTGTATACCTACTATATATCCTGATCCTATAGCGATAGCAGCAGTATACAGATAGAGCTGGAGGAGAGGTGTATAACTACTATATATCCTGATCCCATAGAGATAGCAGCAGTATACAGATAGAGCTGGAGGAGAGGTGTATAACTACTATATATCCTGATCCTATAGAGATAGTAGCAGTATACAGATAGAGCTGGAGAGGAGGGGTCTGGGAGCTTGTCTAAATAAAAATAAAACCGATATATTGCTTTAGGACTAGTAAGTGAGTGTGCATGGTATAAACAAGAAATAAACCAGAGCGCTTCTTTAACAGTGATCTCCTTCCCCCGGAGAAGTCTCTGAACATTATAATCCCTTTAATAATTAACATCTTATTTTTATTTTCAGCATTTATTAGATGTGTCCTGAGGACAATGTGATGTCTTATCTGCAGATCCTGGGACGTTCCATCACAATATTTAATGTCGCCTATTTTAACCTTATTAACCATTTATTGTTTTATCTTGTTCACCTTATGGAGGCAGCCGTTTTGTGTTCAGAACTATATTGGGTGCTGTTCCGAAATAAATTACAACGGGTATTATGTAACATGACCCACTAAGAATCCAAAATGTATTATCTCCCCTCCCTCTTAACTTAAATTTTAGTAAAAAATTACATTCATGTATTCCTCTGTTTTTAACTATATTTGGGAAAGCTGGGTTGCAAACTCTTCAGTAAGTGTGGTGGTTACTATATGGCAGTGTTTTCCAACCAGTGTGCCTTCAGCTGTTGCAAAACTAAAACTCCCAGCATGCCTGAACAGCCAAAGACTTTGTACAGGAGCCCCATAGCTTCACCCCAGGACCTTATTGGGCTTAAGGCCAGGCCTAGAACAAAGTCATACTGTAGAATGTAAAGCAGTGTTACCCAATCAGTGTGCCTCCAGCTGTTGCAAAACTACAACTCCCAGCATGCCTGAACAGCCAAATGCTTTGTACAGGAGCCCCATAGCTTCATCCTAGGACCTTATTGGGCTATCTGCCAGGCCTAGGACTAAGTCAAACAGCAGTATCTAAAGCAGTGTTTCCCAACCGTTGTGCCTCCAGCTGTTGCAGTGTGCCCCATAGCTTCACCCTACGACCTTATTGGGCTCCCAGCCAGGCCTAGGACAAACTCACTGCAGAATCTAGCTCCAGCTGGGACTTGTAGTTTTGCATCAGCTGGAGGCACACTGGTTGGGAAACACAGCCATGAAATTCATGCACTGCTTTCCAAGTGGTTGGATAAAGCTGGGTGACAATATTGTAACTATCAAGCAGTACTGTTTCAACCCAGCTTTCCCAGAAATAGACATAACTAAAGTAGTTAAGACTACCCCAGAATCTTAAAAAAACGAAACGGCTGCCTCTATTCCGTGCTGGAAATGTGTGTTTTGTGATATTGCCGGTGATCCGTGGCGATCCGCGTTCTGATCCCTTGTTCTGGTTTGTTACACATTCAGCCTTTCTACATTTGTAGGAAATAGAACTGGTAATAAAGCGAAGTCCCGTAAACCTCCTGGGAAAACTGTTCTTGTGCTGGATGTCCGTTGTGTTCTGGGTAAGAGGGAGGCGCCAAAGATCTCAGCCTCTCGAAAAGCCGTCACTAACCAAAATTAACTTTGTATCCCTGTATTTTGGGTTCTTTGTTGGTTGTTGTTTTTGTCTTTTTGCTGCAAACACAATGGTGTGCTGGTCTGGTGTTCACACCGGGTGATGTGCGTGAAGGCAGAGGCAGAGATAATAATAAGTTATCTCTGTGGCTAAACTACTACAACCCCCAGTACACCCAGACAGCTGCAGGCTGTCAGGGCATGCTGGGAATTGTGGTGTTTGCAACAGGAGACTTGCAGATTTAAAAAAAATTATGCATTAAAGGGGTATTCCAGGCCAAAACTTTTTTTTATATATCAACTGGCTCCAGAAAGTTAAACAGATTTGTAAATTACTTCTATTAAAAAATCTTAATCCTTCCAATAGTTATTAGCTTCTGAAGTTGAATTGTTATTTTCTGTCTAACTGCTCAATGAAGACTCACGTCCCGACGTGACAACATCATTGAGCAGTTAGACAGAAAACTTCAGAAGCGAATAACTATTGGAAGGATTAAGATTTTTTAATTGAAGTAATTTACAAATCTGTTTAACTTTCCTGAGCCAGTTGAGGTAGATAGATATAGATATAGATATAGATATAGATATAGATATAGATATAGATATAGATATAGATATATATATATATATATATATATATATATATATATATATATATATATATATATATATATTATAGTGTTTTCGCCTGGAATACCCCTTTAAAAGATATAATCTAGTGACGTTCTGCACAAATAAGAGATAAGTAGCCGCCAACATACATACCAGGCGCCGCTTATCTCCAGTAAATAATCTTTCCTCCTAGGTATTCATGTATCTCCTGTTTAGATTTGTTCCCTAAAATACTGATATCATTGGTTTAAAGCAGTGTTTCCCAAATGGTGTGCCTCCAGCTATTGCAAAACAACAATTTCCAGCATGCCCGTACAGCCGAAGGCTGTCCGAGCATGCTGGGAGTTGTAGTTTTTGCAACAGCTGGAGGCACACTGGTTGGGAAACACTGTTGTAATAGGAGATTTATTGGTTTGTTTGTCCTGGATGGATTGAATATGCTAATAGATCCTTTATTAGGAATGTCCCGATACTGGTATCGATATAAGCGCCAGTACTATTGTTCAAATGTCCCTGATCCCAGTCCTATACCTGCAGGCCATAACTGACTGCCTAACTACCGGGGGCTTCTACCTAATAGGGGGGTTTCCCTACCTAACTATCTACTAGGGGCTTCTACCTAATAGGGGTGACTCCCTTCCTTACTACTGGGGGTTTCTACCTAAGGGTACGTTCAGACGAGCGGATTTACAGCGTATTTTAAGCTGCAGATCCGCTGCTGAAGGAGCACTGTATGGTGCCTTTACATGTGTCTGCTCAGAGTGGCAATACGCCCGCTACGTGCAGACACGCTGAAGCTCCCCCTGCTCAATGAGCTAGGCCGAGAGCTGCTGCGATGTGTGAGTATACTGCGCATGCGCGCGGCGACTCGCACATCGCAGTGTGTCTGCTCATAGTGGCGTGTTGCCGCTCCGAGCAGGCACATGTAAAGGCAACCTATAGAGGTCCTTCAGCGGTGGATCCGCAGCAAAATACGCACGGAAAATCCGCTCATCTGAACTTACCCTAATAGGTATACGTTCTCAGTAGGTAGAAAATCCCCCCTAATAAGTGGATTCCCTACCTATCTAACTACTGGGGGCTTCTACCTAATAGGGGTGAATTCCCTACCCACCTACCTATCAGTTATTGGCAATGGCTGGGAGTATTGGTGCTCGTACTCAAAGTAAAAAAAAAAAAAAAAAGTACTTAAAAATGGTACCGGGACATCCCTACTGTATGAATATATATTCCATGAATGTTTTCATGTAGAACAGACATGGCCAATCAATCCTGCAGGGAGTGAGTCTGAACAGAGTCTATTACTAGGCAAGAGCAATAGATACTCAGCTCGATTAGTAGAGAAATCTGGAGTAAACTAAGATTAGGTTTAGCCTGTCTCTATATTTAGTGGGTGGTATCTGAGCTGACTAGGCCTCAGACCCGGGAGCAGGATGGTCTCTCTCAGACCCGGGAGCAGGATGGTCTCTCTCGGACCCGGGAGCAGGGTGGTCTCTCTCGGACCCGGGAGGTCTCTCTCGGACCCGGGAGCAGGGTGGTCTCTCTCGGACCCGGGAGCAGGGTGGTCTCTCTCGGACCCGGGAGCAGGGTGGTCTCTCTCGGACCCGGGAGCAGGGTGGTCTCTCTGGGACCCGGGAGCAGGGTGGTCTCTCTGCCCCCTTCGCCTCCGCACATCACTCGCCGACATCTTATGTTCTCCTTATTTTTGGTGTGTGCTTCTTTACTCGATGGTGAATCCTGGCCTTGCTTGCTTTGACTGTTTCAGGAGATGGAGCCTTACTTGCCCTTAACTAGCAAGGCGGCCCGGTTCTGCCTTTCTGGAACCACAGTGCTATTCTGGGTGAGCATCTTTATATCTCTAATATTTCCTTAACATCTTGTCTGTGGTGCATTGTGTTTTTTATTTTTTTATATCTCCTCCTGTGTGTTCTGCTTCCTCACGCTTCTTTTTTTCCTAAATTCACAATTTTATAACATTATCAGCCGATTGTAGATTTGTTTTGGTGACCCAGTTTGTTGTAGAGACCCGTGTGCAGCTGGTGTTCCCAAATTTGAGGCTCTCCAGCTGTTGAAGACCATCTAAAAAAACAGAAGAGACTATAAAACTAAAGAGATTATAAAATCAGATTTTCTGCATCATTTAGGGATGTTGGTAAACCCCATAATTGGTTGCATAAGCCAACCACTGTAGTTACAGCACTCCTTCTGGAGCTGTTATGACCCCATAGTGCCCCCACAGCTATATCCATGCCCAGTTAGTGCCACCACAGTGCATTGTGGTTACAAGATGGTGATTGCCCACTTACTATTTTCTCCTTTTTGCATAAATGCTACTGTACTTTCTGTAAACACTTACTGAATACAATGCGACCAGTTAAGCTGGATGTAGATTTCAGACCAAATGTTGGGAGAGTTGGGAGGCCGCCATTCACACTAAATCAGTAGTCGCCAAGCTGTGGCACTCCAGCTGTTGAAAAACTACGACTCCCAGCATGCCCTGACATCCGCTGGCTGTCCGGGTATTCTGGGAGTTGTAGTTTTGCAACCCCCACCACTGCTCCCCTTTACTAGTCAGAAGCTACAAGTGTCTGCCTTTATGACAAGACTGAAGAAATTTAAAATTTAAAGCATAACCTTTAATTAAAAAATAAATAACCTAATAAAAATAAACAAATAATGAAGAAAAAAATTATATATGCATATCATTCAAATATAAACACAAAGTCTAAAATAAATTTTAAAAAAACAAACAAAATAAATAATGAAAAAAGTATACATGTATACCATTCAAATATAGATAAACATAAGGGTTAAATAAAAAATGAATAAATAAATAATGAAAATTAATAACTAAAATAAGAATATATGCATACTATTCAAATATACAGTAGATAAAAATAAGGGCTAAAATAAATAAAAAATAAATAGCCAAATAAATAAAATAAATAATTTGAATCGGAAAAAATAAAATAAATAAATAAAAAAATATATATATTTTAAAAATGTAAATACCGTATTCATACCATTCAAATAAAATGAACACAAGGGCTAAAACCACAGATTTTGTTGAATACAAGCCGGGGGTACAATACATATAAATGCCGGTTATTGACCCCTAGTTAGCATTATGGCTCAGACAGATGTATTTCCAACATATTCACAGAATTATCCTGACGTGTTTCTCATCCCCCAATAAATTAGAAGATATCACGGTAAAATAATATAAAGAAAGACCATGCCGCATCTGTGTTGTGGATACCAGGATTGGACCACTCACTCCATACATCCACTCTCCATGGTACATTAGGGCCTGTCTATCTGATCCGCAGAGCTTCCCATCATCTACTTTGGGGGTCCTGAGTGAGTGGTCTAATCCTGGACAGTTGTTTCTTTATATTATTTTACCAAGATATTTTATAATTTGTGTTCTTTTTTTGATGTCTAATGTCCCCTGATGAACCCATATTTCTTTCATTTTGGGGAGAAGACATGTTGGGACTGTTGTGTGGATATGACATGAATATATTTGTCGGGGCTAAAATGCTAACTAGGGAGTCAATAACCGGCATTTATCTGTATTATACCCCTGGCCTATAGTCTACAATATCTCTGGTTGAGTATTTTTTATCTTGTGTTTTTCTTCTGCTTCTTTGTCCTGCACAATAAGGTGCACGCTGCATACTCGAACGTCTGCAGCCTGCTCTGATTTCTGTGCCAATTTTCTTGATAGTCAGTGACTAGGAATGAGGAGTTTCCATGTTGTTTCTCCTGGGTCCCAAAACATCCTGGTGTGGGATGCGGTGCTGGGATGATGATCTTTGCTATGTATTGGAGTGAGCTTGGACAATAACCGCATAACACGAAAATGATCTGTGCTGTATTCCTTATTATTCCTCTGTATATCTAATAGTCACTCATTTGTAACAATGTATTTCATATCCATCTACTTCATGTCTGTCTAATCTGTCTCTCTCTCTCTGTCTCTGTCTGTCTCTCTGTGTATGCATCTCTCTGTGTCTGTCTGTCTCTCTGTTTAAAGCTGGTTATACATTTTGGCAGCTGGAGGTTTCTCTTCAGATCCACACATGCTTATGCATGTATTTTAGAAGGGGAGAGCGGGATAGGCTGCTGCCAGATCCCCTTTGTGGCCGCCTATCACCCTGAGAACAAAAGGATCATGAATGTTAAAACGAACATGCCAACCCTTCTTTTTCCCTGAAATTACATGGTAGAAATCCATAAGATTAGTCAACATTTATCTGTGTATGGCAGTCTCCACTCCCATCTATCCATCCGTCTCCCCTCCCATCTGTCCGTCCGTCTCCCCTCCCATCTGTCCGTCCGTCTCCCCTCCCGTCTGTCCGTCCGTCTCCCCTCCCGTCTGTCCGTCCGTCTCCCCTCCCGTCTGTCCGTCCGTCTCCCCTCCCGTCTGTCCGTCCGTCTCCCCTCCCGTCTGTCCGTCCGTCTCCCCTCCCGTCTGTCCGTCCGTCTCCCCTCCCGTCTGTCCGTCCGTCTCCCCTCCCGTCTGTCCGTCCGTCTCCCCTCCCGTCTGTCCGTCCGTCTCCCCTCCCGTCTGTCCGTCCGTCTCCCCTCCCGTCTGTCCGTCCGTCTCCACTCCCGTCTGTCCGTCCGTCTCCACTCCCGTCTGTCCGTCCGTCTCCACTCCCGTCTGTCCGTCCGTCTCCACTCCCGTCTGTCCGTCCGTCTCCACTCCCGTCTGTCCGTCCGTCTCCACTCCCGTCTGTCCGTCCGTCTCCACTCCCGTCTGTCCGTCCGTCTCCACTCCCGTCTGTCCGTCCGTCTCCACTCCCGTCTGTCCGTCCGTCTCCACTCCCGTCCGTCCGTCTCCACTCCCGTCCGTCCGTCTCCACTCCCGTCCGTCCGTCTCCACCTCCCGTCCGTCCGTCTCCACCTCCCGTCCGTCCGTCTCCACCTCCCGTCCGTCCGTCTCCACCTCCCGTCCGTCCGTCTCCACCTCCCGTCCGTCCGTCTCCACTCCCGTCCGTCCGTCTCCCCCTCCCGTCCGTCCGTCTCCCCCTCCCGTCCGTCCGTCTCCCCCTCCCGTCCGTCCGTCTCCCCCTCCCGTCCGTCCGTCTCCCCCTCCCGTCCGTCCGTCTCCCCCTCCCGTCCGTCCGTCCGTCTCCCCCTCCCGTCCGTCCGTCCGTCTCCCCCTCCCGTCCGTCCGTCCGTCCGTCTCCCCCTCCCGTCCGTCCGTCCGTCTCCCCCTCCCGTCCGTCCGTCCGTCTCCCCCTCCCGTCCGTCCGTCTCCCCCTCCCGTCCGTCCGTCCGTCTCCCCCTCCCGTCCGTCCGTCTCCCCCTCCCGTCCGTCCGTCCGTCTCCCCCTCCCGTCCGTCCGTCCGTCTCCCCCTCCCGTCCGTCCGTCCGTCTCCCCCTCCCGTCCGTCCGTCCGTCTCCCCCTCCCGTCCGTCCGTCCGTCTCCCCCTCCCGTCCGTCCGTCTCCCCCTCCCGTCCGTCCGTCTCCCCCTCCCGTCCGTCCGTCTCCCCCTCCCGTCTGTCTGTCTGTCCGTCCGTCTCCCCCTCCAGTCTGTCTGTCTGTCCGTCCGTCTCCCCCTCCCGTCTGTCTGTCTGTCCGTCCGTCTCCCCCTCCCGTCTGTCTGTCTGTCCGTCCGTCTCCCCCTCCCGTCCGTCCGTCTCCCCCTCCCGTCTGTCTGTCTGTCCGTCCGTCTCCCCCTCCCGTCTGTCTGTCCGTCCGTCTCCCCCTCCCGTCTGTCTGTCCGTCCGTCTCCCCCTCCCGTCTGTCTGTCCGTCCGTCTCCCCCTCCCGTCTGTCTGTCCGTCCGTCTCCCCCTCCCGTCTGTCTGTCCGTCCGTCTCCCCCTCCCGTCTGTCCGTCCGTCTCCCCCTCCCGTCTGTCCGTCCGCCTCCCCCTCCCGTCTGTCTGTCCGTCCGCCTCCCCCTCCCGTCTGTCTGTCCGTCCGCCTCCCCCTCCCGTCTGTCCGTCCGTCCGTCTCCCCCTCCCGTCTGTCTGTCCGTCCGTCTCCCCCTCCCGTCTGTCTGTCCGTCCGTCTCCCCCTCCCGTCTGTCTGTCCGTCCGTCTCCCCCTCCCGTCTGTCCGTCCGTCTCCCCCTCCCGTCTGTCCGTCCGTCTCCCCCTCCCGTCTGTCCGTCCGTCTCCCCCTCCCGTCTGTCCGTCCGTCTCCCCCTCCCGTCTGTCCGTCCGTCTCCCCCTCCCGTCTGTCCGTCCGTCTCCCCCTCCCGTCTGTCCGTCCGTCTCCCCCTCCCGTCTGTCCGTCCCCCCCTCCCGTCTGTCCGTCCGTCCGTCCCCCCCTCCCGTCTGTCCGTCCGTCCGTCTCCCCCTCCCGTCTGTCCGTCCGTCCGTCTCCCCCTCCCGTCTGTCCGTCCCCCCCTCCCGTCTGTCCGTCCCCCCCTCCCGTCTGTCCGTCCGTCCGTCTCCCCCTCCCGTCTGTCCGTCCGTCCGTCTCCCCCTCCCGTCCGTCCGTCTCCCCCTCCCGTCTGTCCGTCCGTCCGTCTCCCCCTCCCGTCTGTCCGTCCGTCCGTCTCCCCCTCCCGTCTGTCTGTCCGTCAGTCTCCCCCTCCCGTCTGTCTGTCCGTCAGTCTCCCCCTCCCGTCTGTCTGTCCGTCCGTCTCCCCCTCCCGTCTGTCTGTCTGTCCGTCCGTCTCCCCCTCCCGTCTGTCTGTCTGTCCGTCCGTCTCCCCCTCCCGTCTGTCTGTCCGTCCGTCTCCCCCTCCCGTCTGTCTGTCCGTCCCCCTCCCCCTCCCGTCTGTCCGTCCCCCTCCCCCTCCCGTCTGTCTGTCCGTCCGTCCCCCTCCCCCTCCCGTCTGTCCGTCCGTCCCCCTCCCCCTCCCGTCTGTCCGTCCGTCCCCCTCCCCCTCCCGTCTGTCCGTCCGCCCCCCTCCCCCTCCCGTCTGTCCGTCCGCCCCCCTCCCCCTCCCGTCTGTCCGTCCGCCCCCCTCCCCCTCCCGTCTGTCCGTCCGCCCGCCTCCCCCTCCCGTCTGTCCGTCCGCCCGCCTCCCCCTCCCGTCCGTCCGTCCGTCCGCCTCCCCCTCCGTCCGTCTCCCCCTCCCGTCTGTCCGTCCGTCTCCCCCTCCCGTCTGTCCGTCCGTCCGTCTCCCCCTCCCGTCTGTCTGTCCGTCCGTCTCCCCCTCCCGTCTGTCTGTCTGTCCGTCCGTCTCCCCCTCCCGTCTGTCTGTCTGTCCGTCCGTCTCCCCCTTCTGTCTGTCTGTCTGTCCGTCCGTCTCCCCCTTCTGTCTGTCTGTCCGTCTCCCCCTTCTTTCTGTCTGTCCGTCCGTCTCCCCCTCCCGTCTGTCTGTCTGTCTGTCCGTCCGTCTCCCCCTCCCTCCCGTCTGTCTGTCCGTCCGTCTCCCCCTCCCGTCTGTCTGTCTGTCCGTCCGTCTCCCCCTCCCTCCCGTCTGTCTGTCTGTCCGTCCGTCTCCCCCTCCCTCCCGTCTGTCTGTCTGTCCCTCCGCCTCCCCCTCCCTCCCGTCTGTCTGTCTGTCCCTCCGCCTCCCCCTCCCTCCCGTCTGTCTGTCTGTCCCTCCGCCTCCCCCTCCCTCCCGTCTGTCTGTCTGTCCCTCCGCCTCCCCCTCCCTCCCGTCTGTCTGTCTGTCCCTCCGTCTCCCCCTCCCTCCCGTCTGTCTGTCTGTCCGTCCGTCTCCCCCTCCCTCCCGTCTGTCTGTCTGTCCGTCCGTCTCCCCCTCCCTCCCGTCTGTCTGTCCCTCCGCCTCCCCCTCCCTCCCGTCTGTCTGTCTGTCCGTCCGCCTCCCCCTCCCTCCCGTCTGTCTGTCTGTCCGTCCGCCTCCCCCTCCCTCCCGTCTGTCTGTCTGTCCGTCCGCCTCCCCCTCCCTCCCGTCTGTCTGTCTGTCCGTCCGCCTCCCCCTCCCTCCCGTCTGTCTGTCTGTCCGTCCGCCTCCCATCTATCCAGTGTAGAAGTATTCTCTCCCCTTTCAGTCCATATGACCCAGGACTGACCACAACCTCTCTGGTTTTATCACAGTATATAACAGTCCTGTGCAGTAACATTACTACATGTTATTTGCTTCTACATTCAGTCCATTTAGGTGGAATGTACTTATTTACAAGTTGTCCTATGGACATAAAATATCCACTTTCCCCACATCCTTATATAATTCTCAATAAAGTTTCGAAAATAATTGTCCCTTTAATTGCACTACACACAGTACGGGCCTATTCACAGTACGGAATCTTCGCCCGGATATACTCCTGGCAAAGATTCCATCTATAGCAGGCACTGACCGCTCGAAAATTCAGTCTCCACGGACGACTATGCATTTCCGAGCGGATTCCGGTGCCTGGGATTCGTAATTTCTGTGGCGTAACGTCAGTGTGAATGGGCAGCAAAATCCTATAAAAAAACAAAACAAAAACAATAAAAGGCTGCTGCAGCGGAATTCCGTGCTAAATTTTGCTCTGAAAATACCTAGTGTAAAAGGGCCCTAAATGATTTTCAGTGTTTTATTATGGCCTATATACTGTGGAAGAATCAGAATGTATTATATTGCACACTAAGTCGAATGGATCAGTGCACAATCTTTACTATAAGGGCCCATCCACACTACAGAATATTCCCCCCTGGTGGAGATTCCATGCGCAGCAGGCACCATCAGGATTAGTCAGCACTAGGACTGCAGGGACATGCGCTGCCTCAATCTCCAAAGGCTTTGTGCAGGAGACCCATAGCTTCACCCTTCGACCTTATTTAGCTTCAGGCCAGGCCTAGGACCAAGTCAAACTGCAAAATCTAAAGCAGTGTTTCCCAACCGGTGTGCCTCCAGCTGTTGCAAAACTACAACTCCTAGCATGCCCGGACAGCCAAAGGCTGTCCGGGCATGCTGGGAGTTGTAGTTTTGCAACAGCTGGAGGCACACTGGTTGGGTACCACTGCTCTAGTCTGGTTCAGTTGGCCACGTCGGTAGGGTGTTTAGGCCTCGTTCACGTCTTAGTCAGAGGCTCCATTTGGGCCCTCCGTTAGACTCCGTTTTAGCCAGACGGTCAGTTGCACCATCCACACCGATGGATCCCATTTACTTGAATGCGGTTTCGGCTAGTCTTCATTAATATTGCAGGATCTGACGGACTAAAAAAAAAAATTACCAATTGCAGCATTTTTTATGTCTGCTCTCGCTCTAAATGGCTTCTGCAATTCTAAGTTCTGACGCTGATGTGAACATAGCCTTACAAGTGTATCTGCTGGTGAACTACTCACTGCAAACACACTGCTACACTTAAAAGTCAACCGAATGTCCTCACTTCCGACATGTTTCTCTGGCCAACCTGTGTCGTCAGGGGTAAATATATCCCTGAGGATGCCGGTTGGCAAAACAAAATACGTCGGAGGGCACTTTTTTGTTGAATTTTTAGTGTCTTTTACCCAATGATAGTTTTAAGCCTTACAGTAGAAGAGTCAACATTATAAGCATCCATGCGTACTGCAGACATATGAATGCAGATCACAATGCAAATATGTATACAGCGTTCCCTGTGGGACCCAGGCAGCTGTTCTCTGTCCATACAATGTGCTATTATCACTAAAAGTAAAGCTGTGTCTTGTTGGCCGAGCAATTTACAAGCAGGTACACTTGTCACCAAGTGGAAATGGATATCTAGTCAGGAGCTGCATAAGCCAATAGAATACAAGTGATCGTACGACAGACGTTTATTCTGCTCAGAATAGATGTGATTCATTACAATAGAGAGCGATTTCCTCAGTGTGCATTATAATAAATTCTGATTTCTCCACAGTACTATTATAACACACACATATATAGTGTATCTAAATGGGATCTCTGCTTATGACAATCCCTAAGTGTCCATTGACAATGAACTCATCACATGATGTACCCCTGAAGAGACCTTCAGCTGTAATCTGTGTAGAAACCTGTCGGGAAGACTTCAGTTGCCCTGCAGCGCCACGACAGGTGACATTTAAGCATTACACAGTGTCCATTCACATCAGTGGGATGTCTGTGTTTTGCAGGACAGAAAATTAGATGAGGATCCTGAACCTGCCCCGCCCCCCGATAATTTAGACTTACCCAATAGGGTATATAACAAAGGGTTTTCATTGTTGGATAACCCCCTTTAAGTTATCCTCTAGTCCAGTGGTCTTCAACCTGCAGACCTCCAGATGTTGCAAAACTACAACTCCCAGCATGCCCGGACAGCCAACGGCTGTCCGGGCATGCTGGGAGTTGTAGTTTTGAAACATCTGGCGGTCTGCAGGTTGGAGATCACTGCTCTAGTCCATTGTTTCCCAACCAATGTGCCTCCAGCTGTTGCAAAATTAAAACTCCCAAACGCTTTGAACAGAAGCCCCATAGCCACATCCTAGGACCTTACTGGGCTCCCAGCCAGGACTAGGACAAAGTCATTGTGCTTCCAGCTGTTGCAAAACTACAACTCCCAGCATGCCCAGACAGCCAACGGCATGTTGAGTTGTAGTTTTGCAACAGCTGGAGGCACACTGTCTTTAGTCTTTTCCAGTTCTTTAAATGTCTTAGACGTATCTTCCATTTTATTTATTTTTTAACCCTTTTATGTTGTGTTCTCCCATAGATCTCCCTAATCATAGCCGGCATGATCGGGGTCATAGTCTATCGGCTAGCGGTCTACGCCGCGTTTGCCAGCATCATGGAGAACAACGACACGTTGGAGCCCATCAGCGGGCTGCTGACGCCACAGCTGGCCACGTCGGTGACCGCTTCCTGCCTGAACTTCGTCATAATCATGATCCTGAACTTCTTGTACGAACGGGTGGCCATATGGATCACTGACCAGGGTAAGTGGGCACAGGTGGGTTGACCGCCATACCTGCTGAGGTAAACCACCCCCCCACCGGACCAGATGAGAGATTGTTACATTGTTGTCTCTAACATCTTTATTCACAGTCTGCTACATTTTATCTTCCGCTGAGAACCGGTCACACGTTGGTTCTAGAATGCGATGTAAACAGAGGCCTGTCTGACCATTAAAGGGGTTATCCAGGAAAAAACTTTTTTTTTTTTTTTTTTATAGATCAACTGGCTCCAGAAAGTTAAACAGATTTGTAAATTACTTCTATAAAAAAAAAAATCTTAATCCTTTCAGTACTTCTGAGCTTCTGAAGTTAAGGTTGTTCTTTTCTGTCTAAGAGAGCACTTAGACAGAAAAGAACCACCTTAACTTCAGAAGCTCATAAGTACTGAAAGGATTAAGATTTTTTAATAGAAGTAATTTACAAATCTGTTTAACTTTCTGGAGCCAGTTGAGATATTTATATATATTTATATATATTTATATATATATATATATATATATATATATATTTATATATATTTATATTTATATATATTATATATATAAAAAGTTTTTCCTGGATAGCCCCTTTAACTTTAATGGGATTCAGCAAAGTCATTCACACAGCAGAAATCCAGTCCGGGAAAATATAAGCCTGGTCTTATATTTTTCCGGACTTCGGCTGCAGAATCCCAATGAAGTCAATGAGGCTTGATTTCTTCCGCGTTTGTGCGGAATTCGTGCAGAATGCATGCAGATTCTGTGCAGAATCCACACAAACTTTGACTGTTCAGTTAAATAAAATCTATCTTTTTGTAGAGCTGCGGAGTCATGTGGAATTTCTGCAGAATTTCTTCAGAGAATGCGGCCTAAGGGTACATTCAGACTATTTAATCTGCTTCAATCATTCTACAATAAATCTGCTGCAGATTTTCTGCATTGCACACATTGAATTCAATGGGGTCTCCGCTGTCCCATTTACATGGCAGAATCTGTGATTCTGCAAAAACGTTGAACATGTCTTTTAAATTTTGCAGAATTCTTGGTGGAATCTGTGTTTTGAGCACACAAAAATTCTGCCTAAATTCTGCTCAAATTCTGGAAACTGCAAAATAGCAGAATTTCCGCTGTGTGAAGATAGTCTTAGGCTCAGTTCACTTCTGCAGCTGTCCCATCATTCCATTAGTGCTGGGTAAAGACTGTGATGTTTCCACCAGACCTTCCAGCACCAAAGCTGTCCTGAGTTTGGTAGATTATTGGAATTATACTGTAAAATGACAATTTCTTCTTTTTCCCATAACTAGAAATCCCCAGAACACACTTGGAGTACGAGAACCGGCTCACCATGAAAATGTTCCTATTCCAGTTCGTCAACTACTACTCCTCGTGCTTCTACGTGGCTTTCTTCAAGGGGAAGTTTGTCGGCTATCCCCGCGAGTACACCTACATGTTTGGTAGCTGGCGAAACGAGGAGGTGAGTTGTGTAAAGATGCCGAACAGCAAAATGTCGGGGGGATTGCTGATGTTATAGGAGTAGTCCGGCTTCGCAAAATGTATCTCCTATCAAAAGGTTAGGGGATAAGTGTCTAGGGGGATGTTGACACTTTTTTTCCCTGTCCTTCTGGATAGGGGATACATTTGGATAGCCCCTCCAATAGATTGGGATCACAGGACAACCACACCACCTTCAAACAAGGGACCCACTTATATGATGCCTGTGATTCTACTTGTGCTTCCACGTTCCTCCCCCCACTAGTGTTCATTGGGGGCTGTAGGACCCACCTGCACAATACAAAGGGGGTTTCCTATTAAAGCAATGGTATGTTTCTAGTAGTTATTAGTGCAAGTATAAGTGCTGGGCCATCCAAGCAATGCCTTTACTATAGGCACAACGGAGTAAGTTGCTGCCAGACACCTCTGGTGGTTGGTTATCTACCTTCCGTACGGTTTTCAGGGGAGAGTTGGGAGGCCCCCATACACATTAGATGTCAACTAAAATTGGTGGGGTTGGCCAACATTATACATTTCAGTTGTTCTTACACATTAGATCAGGAGAGACCCCCACTAAACCACAGAATGGGTTGACTTTCAAAGGGATTAGTTGGGTTCTTTGTCTAGTTCTCTACTGTATGGCAATCACAATATATGTTGTATAAGTTGTTTTTTTTCTGTCATAGTGTGACCCGGCCGGTTGTCTGATAGAACTCACAACGCAACTCACTATTGTGATGGCTGGAAAACAAATCTGGGGAAATATACAGGAGGCATTTGTCCCGTAAGTAAATCCTCTTGTTTTCCACACATATTAAAATGAATCCTTAAAGGGAACATGACAGCTCTATATCCTGCTCAGAGCTGCAGACATGGACCAATGGCATTTATAAACAATTCTCTATATAATAGATGGATCTGGAACTGGTGGAGAAGTAGAAAAGCCAGAAATAGTCCAGAGAATTTGTACAGCCGATGGGAGCAGGACTATGACCTACAGGTGTTTGGACCCCTGGGACTCTTCTATGAATATCTTGAAATGGGTAAGAAAGAGAGAGAGAACCTGTCATATATTGTTTGTTTTTTGTTATTGTGAAAAAGCATCCCTATGTACTAGAATATAACTACTATAATACTGCCTCCTATATACAAGAATATAACTACTATAATACTTCTCCTATATACAAGAATATAACTACTATAGTACTGCTCCTATATACAAGAATATAACTACTATAATACTGATCCTATATACAGAAATATAACTACTATAATACTGCCCCTATATACAAGAATATAACTACTATAATACTGCCTCCTATATACAAGAATATAACTACTATAATACTGATCCTATATACAAGAATATAACTACTATAATACTGATCCTATATACAGGAATATAACTACTATAATACTGCCCCTATATACAAGAATATAACTACTATAATACTGCTCCTATATACAAGGATATATCTACTATAATACTGCTCCTATATACAAGAATATAACTACTATAATACTGCCCCCTATATACAAGAATATAACTACTATAATACTGCCTCCTATGTACAAGAATATAACTACTATAATACTGTCTCCTATATACAAGAATATATCTACTATAATACTGCTCCTATATACAAGAATATAACTGCTATAATACTGCCTCCTATATACAAGAATATAACTACTATAATACTGCTCATATATACAAGACTATAACTACTATAATACTGCTCCTATGTACAAGAATATAACTACTATAATACTGCTCCTATGTACATGAATATAACTACTATAATACTGTCTCCTAATATACAAGAATATAACTACTATATACAAGAATATAACTATTATTATACTGCTCCTATATACAAGAATATAACTACTATAATACTGTCTCCTATATACAAGAATATAACTATTATACTGCTCCTATATACAAGAATAGAACTACTATAATACTGCCCCAATATACAAGAATATAACTACTATAATACTGCTCCTATATACAAGAATATAACTACTATAATACTGCCTCCTATATACAAGAATATAACTACTATAATACTGCTCCTATATACAAGAATATAACTACTATAATACTGCTCCTATATACAAGAATATAACTACTATAATACTGCCTCCTATATACAAGAATATAACTACTATAATACTGCTCCTATATACAAGAATATAACTACTATAATACTGCTCCTATATACAAGAATATAACTACTATAATACTGCCTCCTATATACAAGAATATAACTACTATAATACTGCTCCTATATACAAGAATATAACTACTATAATACTGCTCCTATATACAGGAATAGAACTACTATAATACTGCCTCCTATATACAAGAATATAGCTACTATAATACTGCTCCTATATACAAGACTATAACTACTATAATACTGCCCCCTATATACAAGAATATAACTACTATAATACTGCTCCTATATACAAGAATATAACTACTATAATACTGCTCCTATATACAAGAATATAACTACTATAATACTGCCCCCTATATACAAGAATATAACTACTATAATACTGCCTCCTATATACAAGAATATAACTACTATAATACTGCTCCTATATACAAGAATATAACTACTATAATACTGCTCCTATATACAAGAATATAACTACTATAATACTGCCCCCTATATACAAGAATATAACTACTATAATACTGCCTCCTATATACAAGAATATAACTGCTATAATACTGTCTCCTATATACAAGAATATAACTACTATAATACTGCTCCTATATACAAGAATATAACTACTATAATTCTGCTCCCTATATACAAGAATATAACTACTATAATACTGCTCCTATATACAAGAATATATCTACTATAATACAGCTCCTATATACAAAAATATAACTACTATAATTCTGCTCCTATATACAAGAATATAACTACTATAATACTGTCCCACATGGGCTTAAATATATAGTAGTGTCCGTATGTGTGAGTAGTGGTTATAAAAGTATATTTCCTCTTCTCTTCTAGTTATCCAGTTTGGGTTTATAACTCTGTTCGTGGCCTCTTTTCCTCTGGCTCCTCTCCTCGCTCTCCTGAATAACATCCTGGAGATTCGTGTCGACTCTTGGAAGCTGACCACGCAGTTCAGACGCGCCTTTGCGGCGAAGGCTCACAGCATTGGGGTCTGGCAGGAAATCTTGAATGCCATGGCGGTATTATCGGTCGTAACAAACGTGAGTGCATTGGGCAGAGTACAGGGTTAACGAACTTACAAACCAACCGTCACCTGGGTCACCTGGACAAGCAATGAGGCCTCTTGGATGATGGGAAACCGGGTCCTGCACCTAGTGGGGGCCCATTTATCGTTGATACTTATTGGGTGGGTGCGTGATGTCCTGTCACCTAACCCAGCAGGGCCTGACAGCAGGCAGCATAGCTCCGTTATACCGGCGGCGGTGCGGGAGCGAGGAGGGTGCAGTGTGCAAGGGACCTAAATCCAGAAAATCTGTCCATGAACAAACCCCCACGCCCCCTTGTGACGTCACTCCATGCCCCCTCCATTCATGTCTATGGGAGGGGGCGTGACGGATGTCACGCCCCCTCCCATAGACATGAATGGAGGGGGTGTGGTGTGATGTCACAACCACGAGCGCCCGAACGCAGCGTACTGAACATAATGTTCAGAACGTTGTGGTGTCGGTGCAATCAGACATCATATCCCTATCCTTTGGATATAGGATGAGATGTCTAGGGGTGGAGTACCCCTTTAAATACTAGAACGCTTTTTTATTTGTTACTTTTCTCTATTTTAGGCTTTCATTGTGGCTTTCACCTCTGACATGATCCAGCGCTTGGTCTACTATTACGCCTATTCCACCAATGAGAGGTCCCCCATGTCCGGATATATCAACAGCAGCCTCTCTGTGTTTGACGTCTCCGATTTTAACGACCTCAGCATGCCGCTGGAGAACGTCATGAACGTCACATTGTGCAGGTGGGTGGCGGGATGTTTTTTTTGTGCCCGTTTATAATATAGGACTCCTCAAGTCTCATGGTTGTCCGCTGTTACCACATCATAATCCACAGCTCCGTGGGGTTGGGTTTTATAGTTAGTGGGAGAATAGCGCCAGAGCCTCCGCTATAACCTTATATTGTTTTTTTTTCCCACAGGTACAGAGATTATCGCTACCCTCCAGACCATGAGCGGAGATACATGCACACTATGCAGTTCTGGCACATACTGGCAGCAAAAATGGCCTTCATCATCATCATGGAGGTATGATGGGAGTCGTAGTTAACAGTAGTTAAGTTGTTTGAACAAATAGACGGGGCACAATGTTGGACTAGCAGATATGGGGCGTTTTCATCCCAATAAAACATCGCTGCATTGATGACTTCACTTAAAGTGGTCTCAAACTGTGGCCCTCCAGATGTTGCAGAACTTCAACTCCTCCCAGCATGCCCGGACAGCCAAGGCTTTGTACAGGGGTCCTATAACTTTACCCTAGGACCTTATTGGGCTTCCGGCCAGGCCTAGGACAAAGTCAGACTGCGGAATCTAAAGCAGTGTTTCCTAACCAGTGTGCCTCCAGCTGTTGCAAGAATACAACTCCCAACTTTTGAAACATCTGGAGGGACACAGTTTGAGACCACTTAATGTCCTAAAATATTCAACTCCCCCCCCCCCCCCCTACCTTTTTAACCCCTTAAAAATGCAAGAAGGCTATATCTGACCTGGTCCTGCACCTAGTGGGTGCCCATTTATAGTTGACGCTGATTGGGTGTGTGTGGGATGTCCCTTCACCAAACCCAGAAGGGCCTGACAGCGGGCAGCAGAGCTCCATTATACCGGCGGCGGTGCGGGAGCTAGCATGGCGCAGTGTGCAAGGGACCTAAATACAGAAAATCCAATCATTGCCTTCACTATGGACAAACCCCCACGCCACTCCCCCTTGTGACATCACACCCCCTCGATTCATGTCTATGGGAGGGGGTGTGGCGTGATGTCACCACCTCGGCCGCCCGAACCCAGTGTTCTGAACATAATGTTCAGAAACACTGGGGTGCCGGCACAGCATGAAATGCATGAAGGCTATATCTGTATTATAAAGGGTAACTCCAGTACATAAGCACTTTATCCCCTATCCACGGGATCCTGGGGGTGCCAGGCAGGAAAGCGAGGGGCTCCCACTGGTCTGACCCTCAGCGATCAGACATTTATCCCCTACCCAAAGGATCCTGTTTATAGGGAATAAGCACTTCTGTACCAGAGTTTCCCCTTTAAGACTGTATGTGGAGAGCTTGGGTCAGTCAGCCAATTCTAATAGCTGACATGAAGCGATCTACATTGCCGGCTATTGACTGTTAAAATGATGCTGTCAACACTGACCACGGTCTTTAAACAGTGTCCAGTGCACACCATTGCTGGTCCAGGGGATGGTATCATGGGGAGCCGATTCCTTTATTCCTGTATTAGGCCCCGTGGCTCCTGTGACTGGGCTACTAGTAGAGTCTGCCACAGACAGGCTGAACCAGTAGATCACTGATAGCATAGTAAAACATTAATCTATTCTATTAAATTGATCTGTACGAGCAATCAAATGAGATAATATAAATATATATATATATATATATATATATATATAAATTAATTATTATTATTTTATTTATTATTATTTATTATCATTAAACCTTGTCCTCCCTTGTGTCTTCCAGCACGTGGTGTTTGTGGTGAAGTTCTTCGTGGCCTGGCTGATCCCGGACGTTCCGTCCGACGTGAAGGCCAGGATCAAACGGGAGAAGTACCTGACGCAGAAGATCATCCACGAGTACGAACTGGAGAAGTTACGGGAGAAGCTTTGCGGAAACGATCACACCGACGCCATGGCGAAAGAAGTCATGGCCACCGAAGGGAAGGTGCAGCTGTCTGCCGCCATGTAGCGCGGCCTCCGCCACACCTCTGGACGCTCAAGCCATATTATCAAGCCACGTTCTCCAAGTTAACTTCCATATCTGTGGGCGGAGCAAAGCGCCTGATCCCCGGAGCTCCGTAAGACTTATCCAACATGGCTGCTACCAGTACTGGGGCTATGGACAAATACAGGGACCCCCAGTCCTGCTGTTATATCACACTGCATTACCCCATCACACAGCCCTTAGCTGGGCCTAGACAATGGCTATGGGGCCCCAAAATAGCTAAGGGGCCCACAGGACAATTAAAAAAAAAAATGTTTTATTTTTATTTTATTTAAGATAGATCTGCAACTTTTTAATGACCCCTTTCAGTCAGTCACTTTAAGTTGCGCAGCCCGCCGGCACCTTTATTTGCACTTTTTATAGTAGTAGTAGTTGGGTGTAGGTTTCGTTTAAGGGGTTCATCCCAAAGGCAGTGAGATTTTTTTTTTGCCGTTTTAAGGCGTTAGTGTCATTTATTTTCAAACTTGTTTGACATATCAAAAAGTTTTGATCGGTTGGGGTTTCAATGCTGGGACCCACACTGATTCCTAGATATAGCTGGGAGAAGAGCAGGCAGCGCGCTTCACTCATTGGCTTGCTCCGAATCATTGCAGGAGACAGGCTTCAGTATAGTCTATGCCCGTGTTTCCTAATCAGAGTGCCTGCAGCTGTTGCAAAACTACAACTCACAACATGCCCGGACAGCCAAAGGCTGTCCGGGCATGCTGGGAGTTGTAGTTTTGCAACAGCTGGAGGCGCCCTGGTTGGGAAACACTGGCCTATACAGTGAATTGGAGGAAGCGCCGAGCCAGGGAGTGAAGTGCACTGCCATTTGCTTCTTTCGGCTCTGTTTAGGGATCAGTGAGGGTCTCGGTAGCAAGACCCTGACCAATGAAAACTTTTGATGTGTCAAATTATTTTTTTTTCTTTTAAATTACCGTAATGCTTTAACGAAAGATTTCCTAACTTTGCCCCTAAACTTTACTTTGCTGTGTACATTTTTTTTATATTAAGACTCCATCATCAAATATATATTTTATAGCTCAGTTTACAGAGCAAAGTATTAGTAGAACATGGGAGATTCTTACATTTTTTTGTTCTCCTTTATGTAATAATCTTTTTATTATTGTGAAGGCTGCTTTATGAGGCTCAGGCACCAAACTAGACCTGTTATTGTGAGCACGTCTTATCTAGGCTCATGCAGCGCACTAGACCTGTTATTGTGAGCACTGCTTATCTAGGCTCAGGCACCAAACTAGACCTGTTATTGTGAGCACTGCTTATCTAGGATTATGCAGTGGACTAGACCTGTTATTATTGTGATCACCGCTTATCTAGGCTTATGCAGTGCACTAGACCTGTTATTGTGAGCACTGCTTATCTAAGCTTAGGCAGTGCACTAGACCTGTTATTGTGAGCACTGCTTATCTAGGCTTATGCAGTGGACTAGACCTGTTATTGTGAGCACTGCTTATCTAGGCTTATGCAGTGGACTAGACCTGTTATTGTGATCACTGCTTATCTAGGCTCATGCAGCGCACTAGACCTGTTATTGTGAACACTGCTTATCTAGGCTTATGCAGTGGACTAGACCTGTTATTGTGAGCACTGCTTATCTAGGCTCAGGCACCAAACTAGACCTGTTATTGTGAGCACTGCTTATCTAGACCCAGGCAGTGCACTAGACCTGTTATTGGGAACACTGCTTATCTAGACCCAGGCAGTGCACTAGACCTGTTATTGTGAGCACTGCTTATCTAGGACCAGTCAGTGCACTAGACCTATTATTGTGAGCACTGCTTATCTAGGCCCAGTCACTGCGCTAGACCTGTTATTTTGAGCACTGCTTATCTAGGACCAGGCAGAACACTAGACCTGTTATTGTGAGCACTGCTTATCTAGGCCCAGGCAGCACACTAGACCTGTTATTGTAAACAGTGCAAATCTTGACTTAGGCAGCAGACTAGACTTTTGATTGTGAGCACTGCCTATCTAGGCTCAGGTAGCACACTAGACCTATGCTACTCTTCATCGATCACCTACTAGTGATAAAGAAGGGTAAACATTCAGTCTCACTAAATGCTGTACAATGCAGAGCTTACAGTGCTGAAAGTTTACAATATTTACATTATTTCTTAATTTAACAGGTTAAAAAACATCGCTAAGGATAAAGTTTCTAAAAAGTTTATTTGATGATGGCATCTTTTAATATGTTTTTAGTGGCCCCTATTTTTTTTTTTAATTAATTAACTCTTTCTGTTTTTAATTGCAACTCCCCTCGCAACAAGTAGGTGTCACTGTGATTTGCAAAAATCACATATTCAATGCCCGAATGGTCAACTCCAGGCAAAACTGATATTGTGTTATGCCTGATGGGGCTGAGCATTATGCCGGAACCCGAAAGAACGCCAAAGGGCAAATTTTTTTCATGTTCTGCCCCCTGGGTCCTTATAATTACGGTATCATTTTTATTTTTAATTGTAATTTTTTTAAATTAATTTATGCACAGCACATTACAAAGTGGCCCCATTTAAGGACCTTTTTTTCATCAGGGAAAATTCACAAATTGTAACTTTTTTTTTTTTTACACATATCTTTATTAGTAGCCGTCAGTGTTGGTTGTTAAGGTCTGTGTAAATATGACCAACCTGTTCTGTGTGACGGCTCTTATATCAATGGCGATAAACCACAATGTAACCGCAGCCTGATTGACTCTCTACGTGGTGCAGCCGCCTGTATATAGATTGCGGTTACGTGGCAGGAAGTCGCTGTGGTTTTTTTTTACGCTTTACCCACGCCTACCTCTCAGAAGTGCTTTACATTGTGTTCCTACCTTGATGATGAAGAAATTGACTGTTTTGCACGAGACAGTTCTGTATTATTTCTATTTAATATATAATTTTTTTTTTTAAATAAGATTGATGTTTGTTTTTTAGGTTGTACGCCAACGCCCCCTACGTGTTACGTGCCTTGTTTGCGACCCTAGTTCGGTCCTGTAAGTCCATGCGCGTGCTGGCGTCCGTTCTGTATTGTGCCGATTTGTGAACCTTAGAGCTAGAATTATCAATGGAGGGGCTCCTTTATCTCTTCAAAAATTTGGTGCGTGATCCCGGGGTACCCCTTGATAGGAGTTATCCAGAAAACAAAGAAATAGCTGTTTTCTTCCAAAAAGAGTGCCACACCTGTCCTGAGGTTCTGAGTGGTATTACAGCTCTGTTCTATTTACTTAAGCTGAGCTGCAATACCGCGCACAACCTGAGGACAAGTGTGGCACTGTTTTTGGAAGAATACAGCTACGTTTTTCTAATACTGGACAACCTTGAGTGATAATGCGGATAAACGCATATTTTTGTCACATATCTCTTCCCCTCTTTTGCAGCAGTTTCCGCTCTGGCTGGATCCAGTCGGGGAAACACCCCTTTTATCTATATACCCCTGTATACTGCTCAGTATTTACTCCAGGTATTCGGATATCTTGTACTTTAAAAGTATTTAGACTTCCGGGACCCTCGACCTTCGGTAATCATGCATGATGTTTTATAGCGCTGCACTTGTGGCCGCAGACGGAATTGCAGCAGATCTTCTAGCATGTTCCCATGTATTCATGGAGCTCGTACGGTGACCGTATGTTCTGTATTTTGTAGCTGATGTGGGTTTATTACTCCCAACAGTGCCTTTTTTAAAGGGGCGTTCCTTGGATAGTGCATCGTTTGTGTGTGTCGGAGATGTTTTCTGAGCTGGAAGAAAAAAATTGTTCGGGGCCCCTCTGGGTTCCCAAATTGTACCCTGTTCTATGGCTAAAGCAGGGACCCCTCCACCTGTACGACTCTCTGAGGACCGGACATTGAAATAGGTTGTATATTACATCTGGTTTAGGGTGGGGTGGGGGGCCAAGACCCTTAGTGATTTCACTATGCAGCACCCCCTAGTGGCCCATATTGCGTACCCATAGCAGTTCCGCTCAGAAAACGTCTCCTTATGTTGTTATAGAACTTGTTGCTGCTGTTTATCTGTATATGCAACTAGTGATCACTACAGGATGCAATTGTTTTATCTCCTATAACTTATTCCCCAAACTATGGCCCTCCAACTGTTGCAAATCTACAACTCCCATCATGCACTGACAGCTGCAGGCTTTTAAAGGGGTACTCCAGTGGACATTTTATTTTTATTTTTTTTCTAAATGAACTGGTGCCAGAAAGTTAAACAGATTTGTAAATGACTTCTATTGATAAATCTTTACCCTTCCAGTACTTTTTAGCAGCTGTATGCTACAGAGGAAATTCTTTTTTCATTTCTTTTTTGTCTTGACCACAGTTCTCTCTGCTGACACCTCTGTCTGTATCAGGAACTGTCCAGAGCAGGATAGTTTTGCTATGGGGATTTTCTCCTGCTCTGGACAGTTCCTGATACGGGCATCCGGTGTCAGCAGAGAGCACTGTGGACAAGACAAAAAAAAGAAATTCAAAAAGAAAAGAATTTCCTCTGTTGCATACAGCTGCTAAAATGTACTGGAAGGGTAAATAGAAGTCATTTACTAATCTGTTTAACTTTCTGGCACCAGTTGATTTAAAAAAAAATTCTCACCGGAGTACTCCTTTAAGTCTGTGTTTTAATGTCTGTGTTTCCCAACCAGGGTGCCTCCAGCTGTTGCAAAACTACAACTCCCAGCATGCCCGGACAGCCTTCGGCTGTCCGGGCATGCTGGGAGTTGTAGTTTTGCGGAGGCACACTGGTTGGGAAACACACAGACCTTTTAGCTTCTGCTGTTTGACTTAGTCCTAGGCCTGGCTGGAAGCCCAATAAGGTCCTAGGGTGAAGCTATAGGGTTCCTATACATGCTGGGAGTTGTAGTTTTGCAACAGCTGAAGGCACCCTGGTTGGGAAACACTGCCGTCTTTCTGTTCCTGGAAATGCAGGGTATCAGCCCTTATATCCCAATTGTCACTCATCTCTTTTAGGGCCCAGACCGGCAGTCCTGCCTCATTCTGCAGTGTTGTGTCCCTACACGGGGTCCCCACCTGTACTCTACCTGGGGGTCTCCTTCCCTATCGCCCGGCTGACAAAAACTCAACAACTTTATTGGGATTGTCCAGGATTAGAAAAGACACGTCCGCTTCCTCCCAGGAACGGCACCACCATGGGTCATGTCTTATTGCAGCTAAACTCTCACTGAATTAAATGTGGCCGAGCTGCAAAACTACACGCGACCAGTGGTGGCGCCATTTTTGAAAGAAAGCAGCCATGTTTGTTCTTCTAATCCTGGACAATCCCTTCACTACACTTCACTGCTCAAGGGCTTGTAGTTGAGTTGTACCTCAACTGATCTGTATTAAAAATAAATATAAATTATATTATATATATATATATATATATATATATATATATATATATATATATATATATATATATATATATATATATATATATATATATAATATAATTTTTTTTTTTTTTATATTTATATATAATGTTTTATAATCGTATAATAGTATATGCTAAAGATTCCCCCCATCCCAATAATTTTAGAAACCAGCAGCACAGAAGATTTGGAGCATCTTTGTACAGAATACTACCACACTGTGACAGCAGAGATGTTGTTATATATAAAAAAAAGTATAAATTATAAATAATATATATATTTTATTTGTGTGTATGTATGTGTATTAGAGATGAGCGAACTTACAGTAAATTTGATTCGTCACGAACTTCTCGGCTCGGCAGTTGATGACTTTTCCTGCATAAATTCAGCTTTCAGGTGCTCCGGTGGGCTGGAAAAGGTGGATACATTCCTAGGAAAGAGTCTCGTAGGACGGTATCCACCTTTTCCAGCCCACCGGAGCACCTGAAAGCTGAACTAATTTATGCAGTAAAAGTCATCAACTGCCGAGCCGGGAAGTTCGTGACGAATCGAATTTACTGTAAGTTCGCTCATCTCTAGTGTGTGTGTGTGTGTGTGTGTGTGTGTGTGTGTGTGTATATATATATATATATATATATATATATATATATATATATATATATATATATATATATATATATATATATATTATACAAACAAATTTATAAATATATAAAGTATATGTGTGTATATTGCACTTATAACTTATATATTTGTGCGTGTGTGTGTATATATATATATATATATATATATATATATATATATATATATATATACAAAATATAAATAAATAAAAAAAATTAGAGGGTGTATGTATATATGTGTGTGTATGTGTATGTATATATATATATATATATATATATATATATATATATATATATATATATATATATATATAATATAAACAATCTCCCCTCTAATTTTTATTTATTTTTATTTTGTGTGTATATATATATATATATATATATATATATATATATATATATATATACGCACAAATATATAAGTTATAAGTGCAATATACACAGCTTTCCGGTGCTCCGGTGGGCTGGAAAAGGTGGATACAGTCCTAGGAAAGAGTCTCCTAGGACTGTATCCACCTTTTCCAGCCCACGGGAGCACCTGAAAGCTGAACTAATTTATGCAGGATAAGTCATCAACTACTGAGCCGAGAAGTTCGTGACGAATCGAATTTACTGTAAATTCGCTCATCTCTATATACAATATATATAATATATTTTGTGTATGTGTGCATATATATATATATATATATATATATATATATATATATATATATATAAAATATTAGATAATCTGCCCCTATCAAGTATTTTATGAAAATGCTACAAACCCTCTGCTGCTGATACCTTTAACATTTCCGCCATAACGGTAGATATAAATAACGCGCTGTGCTTTTCAGCCCGGCCTTGCGTCACTCAGGTAGAAGTGTCTCTCCTTGGTGCACTCTCTAAAAGCCGCCAGTTTGACTAAAATCCCTTGTCGTGTTTCAAGGCTTCTTCTTTTTATGGGTTGGATATTGACTTTACAGGGAAGCTAGTTACCTATAGGTGGCACCAGAGAGACATGTTTCTGGAGGAGAGCTAATTTGCATACCATCAAGAACTACGTGTATCTCCCGCTGTTGCAAAAAACTACAACTCCCAGCATGCCCTGACAGCCGAAGGCTGTCAGGGCATGCTGGGAGTTGAAGTTTTGCAACAGGTTGTGTATCACTAGACTAGAAGGTGACCCAATCGACAGAAAATAGCAAAGCTTCAACCATTGTGAGTTGGAGACCCCCCCCCATATCATGACTAAAATAAGCCCCTCCTCCACCCGGGCCCCTCCCCCTCCACCTATTCTATCGCTCCTCTATACTGCGGCGCCATCATATGCGCCACCTAAGCCATGACCGTATCCATACTGAGAATATGAAGGAAACTCTTACTGCGACACTATATCTTATCTTATTATCTTATTTTATTTTTACCGATTTGATGTATGTTATTTCTACGTTGAACTCTGACCTGTGAATAATTTTTTTGTAAATTTCGCAATTTTTACCGGTTATTTTACATTTCTCCGCCAGCTCAGCCCTGGCCTCGCTGTTTTATATTGTGTTTCACGCTGCTTGAACTTGTACGGAGGAAATAAACTTCACTTTAAAAGGTTTTATTATTTTATTTATTTTTTTCCAGTCTTTGTAGTTTGCTACAATGTATCAGCGCAGATATGATGTCTGCGGTTTATAAAGGATTACACATTATGGATGCTACTGTAACAAACACTCCGCAATCTCCCTTGTTTTATCCTCCGAGGAACGGAGACCCCGCACAAAGCTAATACAGCTGAAGGTTTGTTATAGAAGAACTCGCCGTCACTAGTCCTACAGCAGCGTCTGTTTTTTTTTTTTGCAGCACAGCTATGTGGTTCATTGCTGTAACTGGGTCATGTGATCACCAGCCTGACCCACAGAAAATCAGTTTTTAACGTGAACCCTCCCCTCCAACTCTCTGTGTACTGCTGCTGCTATCTCTATGGGATCAGGATATATAGTAGTTATATACCTCTCCTCCAGCTCTATCTGTATACTGCTGCTGCTATCCCTATGGGATCAGGATATATAGTAGTTATACACCTCCCCTCCAGCTCTATCTGTATACTGCTGCTGCTATCCCTATGGGATCAGGATATATAGTAGTTATACACCTCCCCTCCAGCTCTATCTGTATACTGCTGCTATATCTATGAGATCAGGATATAAAGTAGTTATACACCTCCCCTCCAGCTCTATCTGTATACTGCTGCTGCTCTCTCTATGGGATCAGGATATATAGTAGCTATACACCTCTCCTCCAGCTCTATCTGTATACTGCTGCTATCTCTTTGGCAGTGTTTCCCAACCAGGGTGCCTTCAGCTGTGGCCAAACTACAACTCCCAGCATGCCCGGACAGCCTTTGACTGTCCAGGCATGCTTGGAGTTGGAGTTTGGCCACAGCTGGAGGCACCCTGGTTGGGAAACCCTGCTCTATGGGATCAGGATATATAGTAGTTATACACCTCCCCTCCAGCTCTATCTGTATACTGCTGCTATCTCTATGGGATCAGGATATATAGTGATTATACACCTCCCCTCCAGCTCTATCTGTATACTGCTGCTATATCTATGAGATCAGAATATATAGTAGTTATACATATCACCTGCAGCTCTATCTGTATACTGCTGCTATCTCTAGGAGATAAGGATCTATAGTAGTTATACCCCTCCCCTCTATCTGTATACTGCTGCTATATCTATGGGATCAGGATATATAGCAGTTATACACCTCCCCTCCAGCTTTATCTGTATACTGCTGCTATCTCAATGAGATCAGGACATATAGTGGTTATACACCTTCCCTATAATATCTGGAGGGCCACAGTTTGGAGACCATGGTAAAAAAATTTAACACATAGATAAATCCACAGATTTTTAAAAGAGGGGAAAAGCAAAGGGGGAAAAGACTCATCGAAGAA
This sequence comes from Hyla sarda, assembly GCF_029499605.1. Classification (NCBI taxonomy): domain Eukaryota; kingdom Metazoa; phylum Chordata; class Amphibia; order Anura; family Hylidae; genus Hyla; species Hyla sarda. The sequence goes on from NC_079194.1 coordinate 294,443,747, forward strand.
CTTCCCACATTCTACGCCACATAGGGAGTTATACTTATACTGCAATTATTTTTGCACAAAATGTTTACACAGACGATAATTGTAACCAATCTATTTGCGCACACTAAGCCACAAAAACTATGAAGCGAGCTCTAAAATTATAAAAAAAAAAAAATTGTGCAAAGAAATAGAAAAAAAAACATTAGGTGCCACACGGCCTTCCAAGCTGCAAAACCTCTAAAAACGCATCCAAAATCTTTTTTTTTTATTAAAAAATTGCACAAAACCAATAATAAATGATATCCTGTAGAATTTCCATACAGGTCAGAAGCACATTCCTCTCTGCTGCTCCTGTTGACAATGTGAGCTCTGCGGAGCGGCGCTGGGTTATCAGATGGTGTCAGTGGAACAGATTTGCTTGTGACTTTGTTCTGGGCACCGAACGCTCTATAGAGACGACAGGCACGGAAGAAATGCTGCGGCGCCGGACATTGCTGACTCTGCTGCTGTTACCTTAGTAGACGTCCTACAGGAACAAACACCCATAAAAGCATTTCACAGCCCGAGAGGAGAACAGAGGGCGGCGTGTACCCGAGGATGGAGCTGCTCACCGAAGAGGTAAGCCATAAGGTTAGTATACAGTGATCCCTCAACTTACAATGGCCTCAACATACAATAGTTTCAACATACAATGTTTTTTTCTGGACCATTGTAAGTTGAAACCAGACTCAACATACAATGTACAGACAGTCCAGATCTGTGAAACATGTCACAACTGGAAGTACTGACCAATCAGAATGGGCATTTTACTGGTAAATCACATGACTTACTGAAGTGTATGCACTGACTGGTGTCTGGTAACGCCCCCTACAGTACAGGGAGGTATTACATGTTCTGTACTCTTTACCTGTATTACTGAAGTGTATGCACTGATGGTGTCTGGTAGTGCCCCCTACAGTACAGGGAGGTATTACATGTTCTGTACTCTTTACCTGTATTACTGAAGTGTATGCACTGATGGTGTCTGGTAGCGCCCCCTACAGTACAGAGAGGTATTACATGTTCTGTACTCTTTACCTGTATTAGTGAAGTGTATGCACTGACTCGTGTCTGGTAGCGCCCCCTACAGTACAGGGAGGTATTACATGTTCTGTACTCTTTACCTGTATTAGTGAAGTGTATGCACTGACTGGTGTCTGGTAGCGCCCCCTACAGTACAGGGAGGTATTACATGTTCTGTACTGTTTACCTGTATTAGTGAAGTGTATGCACTGACTGGTGTCTGGTAGCGCCCCCTACAGTACAGGGAGGTATTACATGTTCTGTACTCTTTACCTGCATTAGTGAAGTGTATGCACTAACTGGTGTCTGGTAGCTCCCCCTACAGTACAGGGAGGTATTACATGTTCTGTACTCTTTACCTGTATTACTGAAGTGTATGCACTGACTGGTGTCTGGTAGCGCCCCCTACAGTACAGGGAGGTATTACATGTTCTGTGCTCCTTACCTGTATTACTGAAGTGTATGCACTAACTGGTGTCTGGTAGCGCCCCCTACAGTACAGGGAGGTATTACATGTTCTGTACTCTTTACCTGTATTACTGAAGTGTATGCACTGACTGGTGTCTAGTAGCGCCCCCTACAGTACAGGGAGGAACTACAAGTTCTGTAATACTCCTTTCCTGTGCCAGGGTTAGCTGTTCTTTTGGACACCAAGTAAGAGCAGCTCCATTTGGGACACTATGTGGACTGTATAGGACCCTGAAGAAGCTCCTGTCCTCTACATAAACCATTGTTTCCCAACCAGGGTGCCTCCAGCTGTTGCAAAGCTACAACTCCCAGCATGCCCGGACAGCCAAAGGCTGTCCGAACATGCTGGGAGTTGTAGTTTTGCAACAGCTGGAGGCACCCTAGTTGGGAAACATTATAATAGATAAACATACAGATGTAAATGTTGTTGTTTACGATATTGATAATCATATGTATTGTTCAAGAAATATGTAAAGTAAAAACTTAGCTCTGCTACATCTGTTTCTATATCACTGATATTAATAATCATAATCTTCTCTGTGTTCGCTTGGGTTTCTGCTGAGTTCATCGGATTCTTACAACACTGCAATAAAATCCTGATAGGTTCATATAGAATGTAGGTAGTGTCTGTCCCGGTGATGACAATCTCTGTACAGCGCCGGGGAAGATGTTGGTGATATAAAATGAATAACACATAAAAAAAGAACAGATGTAGTAGAGGAGTGTTTGCCAACACATGTTGATACTTTCAGGGGGGTTTCATAGAACGATAAGTAAACATAAGGCAAATGGATGTATTATATTATATTAGTTTATCTTCTGAATATACTGTACACAGTCCTCTCTATTCCCTCCCTCCACTCATCTCTATAATCATCAAGAGAACTGTGTGGTCATACAGATACAGCTGCACAGTCCTCTCTATCCCCTCCCTGCACTCATCTCTATGATCATAGAGAGAACTGTGTGGTCATACAGATACAGCTGCACAGTCCTCTCTATCCCCTCCCTGCACTCCTCTCTATGATCATAGAGAGAACTGTGTGGTCATACAGATACAGCCGCACAGTCTTCTCTATCCCCTCCCCGCACTCATCTCTATGATCATAGAGAGAACTGTGTGGTCATACAGATACAGCTGCACAGTCCTCTCTATCCCCTCCCTGCACTCATCACTATGATCATAGAGAGAACTGTGTGGCCATACAGTTACAGCTGCACAGTCCTCTCTATCCCCTCCCTGCACTCATCTCTATGATCATCGAGAGAACTGTGTGGTCATATAGTTACAGCTGCACAGTCCTCTCTATTCCCCCCCTGCACTCATCTCTATAATCATCAAGAGATCTGTGTGGTCATACAGATACAGATGCACAGTCCCCTCTATCCCCTCCCTGCACTCATCTCTATGATCATCGAGAGAACTGTGTGGTCATACAGATACAGCTGCACAGTCCTCTCTATCCCCTCCCTGCACTCATCTCTATGATCAGAGAGAGATCTGTGTGGTCATACAGTTACAGCTGCACAGTTCTCTCTATCCCCTCCCTGCACTCATCTCTATGATCATCGAGAGAACTGTGTGGTCATACAGATACAGCTGCACAGTCCTCTCTATCCCCTCCCTGCACTCATCTCTATGATCAGAGAGAGATCTGTGTGGTCATACAGTTACAGCTGCACAGTCCTCTCTATCCACTCCCTGCACTCATCTCTATGATCATAGAGAGAACTGTGTGGTCATACAGTTACAGCTGCACTGTCCTCTCTATCCCCTCCCTGCACTCATCTCTATGATCATAGAGAGAACTGTGTGGTCATACAGTTACAGCTGCACAGTCCTCTCTATCCACTCCCTGCACTCATCTCTATGATCATAGAGAGAACTGTGTGGTCATACAGATACAGCTGCACAGTCCTCTCTATCCCCTCCCTGCACTCATCTCTATGATCATAGAGAGAACTGTGTGGTCATACAGTTACAGCTGCACAGTCCTCTCTATCCCCTCCCTGCACTCATCTCTATGATCATAGAGAGAACTGTGTGGTCATACAGTTACAGCTGCACAGTCCTCTCTATCCCCTCCTTGCACTCATTTCTGTGATCATAAAGAGAAATGTGTGGTCATACAGATACAGCTGCACAGTCCACGCTATCCCCTCCCTGCACTCATCTCTATGGCCATACAATCACAGCTGCACAGTCCCCTCTATCCCCTCCCTGCACTCCTCTCTATAATCAGAGAGAACTGTGTGGTCATAGTTACAGTTGCACAGTCCTCTCTATCCCCTCCCTGTCATAGACCATTACTGAGCCTTTTCCCCAGGTCCATGAGTGCTGTGCTCCTGATCTGTCCTTTTTGATAATAACCATAGAATTGACGTTGTACGTGTTTTGTTGTCCAGATGTTATTGCTTGTTTTTGTTTTTTTGTAGAGGGTCGAGGCTGACTTTTGCGAAAAATTAGGAACCTATTTGGGCACCATCCAGAGGATCATCTTTCCCATCACCTTCCTCTTCATCCTCCTGGTCGGGTTGTCCCTTAACCTCTCGGTGATGTGGATCCTGGTGTTTCGGATCAAGCGCTGGAATAGAAGCACCATCTTCCTCTTCAACCTGGTCTTGGCCGACATCACGTGGATCCTTTGCCTCCCGTGTCTCATCTACTATCACTTCAACCAGCTCCACTGGATATTCGGAGATGCCCTCTGCAAGCTGACCCGCACCGTCTACCACACCTGCTATTACTGCAGCATCTACTTCGTCACCTGCCTGAGCATCGATCGATACTTGGCCATCGTGCACCCTCTCAGGTCCCTGAGGCTCCTCAAGAAGTCCCAGTCTATGATGGTTTCCTTGACCATCTGGGCGGCCACATCTATAGGTAGCATTCCCGTCACCTTCTTGGCTGGAACCCAGATCTGTGAAAACAATAAAACCATCTGCTCCCTATACGTGTTCTCTAAAGACACTGGGGTGACCCTCCCGTACTCGCTGTTCTCCACCACCATAGGTTGTCTCCTGCCCTTTGCCTCCATATGTTATTGTTACTGCAGTAGTGTGGGGGAACTGAGGAGGGCTGAGATGCAGAGGCTGAAGAGGAGAGACCTACTGACCAAGCTGATGTGCTCCGCGCTGGTGATCTTCGCTCTCCTCTACCTGCCCTATCACGCCTCCAGGAACTGCTGTATCATCCTAAGGGCGTTCCGGCCCTATGTCCCCCTGGTTATCCAGCGAGCGGACGCCTTCTTCTTCATCGAGATGGCGGTGTGCAGCCTCAACACCTGTATCAACCCCTTGTTCTGCTTCCTTGCTGGGGGCGATTTCCGAGAACAGGTCTACAAAATCGCACGTTCCATGCCGCCCTTCAAGAGATGGAGGGTGGGCAACAGAAGGGTGACCGTCTGCCCCAGATGAAGGGTCCTGGGGGTCTAACTACATGGACCTGTTGGGTCTCATGATAATATTGGGCAATTGCGCACAAAATTACTTTCCAGTTACATCCGAAAACCCGTAACTGGATCCTACTGGGTCGGATCAGGACGTTGTTATGCAGCTGATCTTGTTGGGGGGCCCAAGAGTTGGCCCCAATATTACAAGGCATTGCCCTCTAGAAGATCTGTGAAAGACAACATAACCCCAACTAAACCCTAAGGCTAAGTTTCCACTTGGTTTTTTTTCTGGCAGTTTTTGGAAAGCTGTCACTGCGGTTTTTGAGCCAAAGTCAGAAGTGGATCCATAAGGGAGGAGAAGTGTTAGTCCTTCCTTTATATGTCCTATTCCTTTTGAATCCACTTCTGGCTTTGGCTCAAAAACTGCAGTGGTAGATATCCAAAAACAGCCAGAAAAAAACCAAGTGGAAACTTAGCCTAAAGGGGAAATTTATCATTAGTTTTCGGCTGTTTCCACATTTCAATTTTTTTTCTTTTTACCCAAAATTTCAAAATGCGTTCTTTTTCGAACACCGGACCCAAACCTCTGTCCCCACCACCCCCTGCAAACAGATATTAGCTGGAAGTCAATAGGGACTAATGAAACACCCAGCCCACTTGGCATTTTATCTTTTGGCATTTTTTGGCTCAGTGACAGCTCACAAAAAATTTTAAGCATTCTGAGACTATGGCATTTTTTCACCCCCACCCAGTTCAATAGAAATCCTTGAGTCATAAATGAATCACATGGTTTGTAATGAGAAAATGACAGGGGGGAAAAAGCCAAAGAAAAAAAATGCCGAGACTAAAACAGCATCTTGTTGCCTTTTTTTGTGGTATAATAATAATTAAATTATGTAATAGTAATAATAATTCATAAATAAATAAATTATAAAATAATAATAAAAAAATATTATTTTATGATAAATACTACTACTACTACTAAATAATGTTTTATTTGTATTCTTATTTTGTCAGGGCATGCTAGAGATTGTAGTTTTTCAACAGCTGGAGGTCCACAGTTTGGGGACCTCGGCTCTAAGTGGGCAGCAGTAATATATCAGTAAATGGAGAATCCTAATTTTGAAAATGCAGCTCTGGATGTGACTGGAGCATAAAGCTACCAACAGACACAAATTTTTTGTTTTTCCTTTTTTTTTAAATCTTTTTTGCCTACAGAAAAAAGCACAAAAATCATCCCACTTATCTTTCTCCTTCATGATGCAGTTTTTGTAAAAAATAAATAAATAAATAAATAAAAATAAAAAATAAATAAAAATAACAACTAATAATAAATAAATAATATTTTTTTCACATGTTCTCAATTCATGTGATTCTTTTACCATGTGACTCAAGAATTTCTATAAAAAAATGGGGATGAAAATATCCTAGGTAAAAACAAAGCAAAACAAACAAAAAATATGTAACATCCATAAACACAAGGTATTTTTATTCTGGCGTTTATTTATTTTTCCCGCCCAGTAAAGTCTTTGGGAGAATTTTTTTATTTTTTTTGTACAATTTCTTGGTTATGAAGTATTTCCCTGTGGATTCGCAGCCAACATCTGGATGTTTTTGGTCAAACAGATGTAACAAGAAGAGAAGACAAAGGTGACCATGTCATGTGCACAGCCCATCCTGCAGGAACTGATACATTGTATCTTTCCTCTTTGTTTGTTTCATTGTATTAATTATAGTCTCTATATTTATAAATAATAAACTGTTGTTTTGTCTCATTCAGGTCATGTGATAACCAACTGGTTTTATTCCCCCAAACTCTGGACCTCCAGTTGTGGCAAAAACTACAATTTTTGCCACAGCTGGAGATCCATAGTTTGGGGACCTAGGCCTTATGGGGAACCTAAATTGTAATGCAACTTCTGTTCCAACCCTAGAGGCCCCCCCTCCCCATTCTGTATCCACATCACCGTGCTACACAGTAATCAGGAGAGGTGGGGCCACTCTATCTATCTATCTATCTATCTATTTATCTATCTCATATCTATCTATCTCATATCTATCTATCTATCTATCTATCTATCTCATCTCTACTTATCTATCTATCTATCTATCTATCTATCTATCTATCTCATATCTATCTATCTATCTATCTATCTATCTATCTCATATCTATCTATCTATCTCATATCTATCTATCTATCTCATATCTATCTATCTTATATCTATCTATCTCATATCTATCTATCTATCTTATATCTATCTACCTCCTATCTATCTATCTATCTATCTATCTCATATCTATCTATCTATCTCATATCTATCTATCTATCTATCTATCTCATATCTATCTATCTATCTATCTATCTCATATCTATCTATCTATCTATCTCCTATCTATCTATCTATCTATCTCATATCTATCTATCTATCTTATATCTATCTATCTCATATCTATCTTATATCTATCTACCTCCTATCTATCTATCTATCTATCTATCTCATATCTATCTATCTATCTCATATCTATCTATCTATCTATCTATCTCATATCTATCTATCTATCTATCTCCTATCTATCTATCTATCTATCTCATATCTATCTATCTATCTTATATCTATCTATCTCATATCTATCTTATATCTATCTACCTCCTATCTATCTATCTATCTCATATCTATCTATCTATCTCATATCTATCTATCTATCTCCTATCTATCTATCTATCTATCTATCTATCTATCTATCTCATATCTATCTATCTATCTATCTATCTATCTATCTACTATCTATATATCTATCTCCTATCTATATATCTATCTCATATCTATCTATCTCATATCTATCTATCTATCTCATATCTATCTATCTCATATCTATCTATCTATCTCATATCTATCTATCTATCTCATATCTATCTATCTATCTCATATCTATCTATCTCTCATATCTATCTATCTCTCATATCTATCTATCTATCTATCTCAAAATCTATCTATCATCTATCATAATTTCTTCAACATGAATTCAACTATTGCTTTGTCTCTAGATCTAGGAAAGCTGGGTTACAGCTTATGTTACCACCCTTTCAGTTCCCATAGAGGTTGTTACCCAGCTTTCCAGTATTCCTGAGTGGCAGTGCTAACAGGGTCAAGCAGTGATACATCTCCCTTTTCTTATCTTACAGCAGTATTTTTTGACACTTAGGTTGCCACTCAGCTTTCCTAATCCTCTGTGTGACATAATCCTATAACTAACAAAATCTGTTAGGGAAAAGTAACAAAGAAACAATATTTACCTTCTGAAAAGCATTAAGATCTCATTGTAATGTTTTTAATCTTCTTTCTTCCAGGGAAAGCTGAGTGGCAACCATTACAGCCTAAACTTCCCCTAGTTTTACCCATCCAGCTTTTTCAGGGTCCTGTATGCTAAATCTGCTCTGATATATACTCACATCTCATTGCACCCCTGGTCTATATTGCCATTCAGGAGTTTGGGGAAGCGGAGTGGCAAATTATACCAATGCCACTTTAGTTTCCTAAAGAGTCCCTATCCAGCTTTTCTAGGGCCTTGTAAGCCAAACTGGATATGATACCCCCCCCCCCCCCCCGGACATATTTAGCCTAATCTGCAATGCAGGATCCCAAGAAAGCTGGGTTAGCATCAATATGACCAACAATAGAAATCCGCTAAGACAACAACACGCCAATCCTAAATGGTAAACATCTGAAAAGTCAAGCAACGGTTTAACGACCCTCCCACTTTCACGCTATTCTTCATTTTTATACATAATTAGCCCCTTTTCTGTGCAGGATACTGGGAAAGCTGGGTGACAATCATTACAAACACTGTTCTAGCTTCCATAAGAGGTCGCCATCCAATCCTGAATACTAAAATCTGAAAAATCAATCAATGGTATAACCTTCACCATTTTGCCTTGCAGGATCCAGGGAAAGCTGGGTGGCAAAATAATAACAAAACCCGCCATTTTCCTGCAGTATTTGAGTCCTGCGATGTGTGTCGACCTCATCCAGTCCTCCGTTGCCCTCATCCTTTGTCTTCTCCTCACTAATGGAGACCGCTGCAGCCTCCGCGTGGCTCCTGGGCGCCAATAAACAAACCTAATGCGTTTATCGCTTCCTTCGGGTAATGAGAATAATTAATCACGTCGCGTTATTCATTTTATCTGCCTGTAATTTGGAAACACGGATCCTGACACCTGTTATGGTGCAGGGGACGGTCATGTGCTTTATAGATCTGTTTGCGTAACGTGACGCCGGAACATAACAAGGAAAAGAGCGACTGATGTTTATGGAGGAGTCATTGGGGGGGGGGGAGAATGTGACCCCCCGGGGGATACTGAGGTGTTTACTGTATACCATAGGTAAGGAGTTTTCCAACTTAAAGGGGTACTCTGCCCCCAGACATCTTAACCCCTATCCAAAGGGTACGGGGATAAGATGTCTGCGCGGGGGGTCCCGCCACTGGGAACCCCGCAATCTCGCCTGTAGCACCGCAGTCATCCGGTGCACGGAGCGAACTTAGTGCCGGATGACTGGCGATGCAGGGTGGAGGCTCTTGATGTCACGGCCACGCCCCCTCAATGCAAGTCTATGGGAGGGGCGTGACTACCGTCACGCCCCTCCCATAGACTTGCATTGAGGGGGCGTGGCCGTGACATCACGAGCCTCTGGTGCTGAACCCGACACTAGGGGGTTGAGATGTCTAGGGGCGGAGTACCCCTTTTAACTACAAAAAGAAAGCTTCAAGCCCCGCTGGGAGTTATAGTTTAGCAACAGCTGGACGGGCAGAAGCGGTCTGGACATGATGGGAGTTGTGGTTTCTCAATAGATGGAGAGCCTGTGGCTTTTAGAGCATGATAGGAGTTGTAGTTTCGCAACAGCTGGCGGCTGTCTGGGCAATGCTGAAAGCTGGAACATCCTGGTTGTATTATTGAGATTGCAGCACATGCTGCAGTCATTCCCTGTCTGCTTCTCTGCCTGGCATTGTTCAGCTTTAAAAACACACAATTCTTCCCTAAATGGCTCAATAAAGAAATAAGAGGGTGATGTAGGCTGTAGGAGCTGGTAAGAGGTGATGACATCACTCAGGGGGCGGGGTTAGAGCACAAGAAAAGATCAAGCCACATCTACTGAGACTGCAGCGAATTATGCATTGTCTAAGGAGCCAGGAAGCTGCTGAGACAACACCTTACTGACAATGAGAGGACTACACAACTTTCTGTCAGGAAAGAGGGAGGAGCCGGGGAGCGACAATGATGAGAGGACTACACAGCTTCCTGTCAGGAGAGGAGGAGGAGCCAGGAAGCTGCTGAGACAACACAACACTGACAACGAGAGGACTACACAACCTCCTGGCATTGGGGGGCGGGGGGCTGCTACAGATCTCATAGAGCAGTAACTGTGTAAATAAGAAGGTCCCGTAGCCTCCCCCATCTGCACAGTGAGGACTCCTCTCATGACTGACTGGATATAATAAGACTCCAATGTTGATTAAACCTCAGATGCCCAAAATCTGTTCAATTCTGTGCAGCACCTAACAATCAATTTACCTGCATGTAATAGAGTCTAATACTCCAGGACTGCACTCATAAATCTGCTGGTTGTTAGGTGACAATCTTCTTAGTCACCCCTGATAGTATAATACAGGATATAACTCAGGATCAGTACAGGATAAGTAATGTAATGTATGTACACAGTGACCCCACCAGCAGAATAGTGAGTACAGCTCTGGAGTATAATACAGGATATAACTCAGGATCAGTACAGGATAAGTAATGTAATGTATGTACATAGTGACCTCACCAGCAGAATAGTGAGTACAGCTCTGGAGTATAATACAGGATATAACTCAGGATCAGTACAGGATAAGTAATGTAATGTATGTACACAGTGACCTCACCAGCAGAATAGTGAGTACAGCTCTGGGGTATAATACAGGATATAACTCAGGATCAGTACAGGATAAGTAATGTAATGTATGCACACAGTGATCTCACCAGCAGAATAGTGAGTACAGCTCTAGAGTATAATACAGAATATAACTCTGGATCAGTACAGGATAAGTAATGTAATGTATGCACACAGTGATCTCACCAGCAGAATAGTGAGTACAGCTCTGGAGTATAATACAGAATATAACTCAGGATCAGTACAGGATAAGTAATGTAATGTATGCACACAGTGATCTCACCAGCAGAATAGTGAGTACAGCTCTGGAGTGAAATGCAGGATATAACTCAGGATCAGTACAGGATCAGTAATGTAATGTATGTACACAGTGACCCCACCAGCAGAATAGTGAGTACATCTCTGGAGTATAATACGGGATATAACTCAGGATCAGTACAGGATCAGTAATGTAATGTATGTACACAGTGACCCCACCAGCAGAATAGTGAGTACAGCTCTGGAGTATAATACGGGATATAACTCAGGATCAGTACAGGATCAGTAATGTAATGTATGTACACAGTGACCTCACCAGCAGAATAGTGAGTACAGCTCTGGAGTATAATACAGGATATAACTCAGGATCAGTACAGGATAAGTAATGTAATGTATGTACACAGTGACCTCACCAGCAGAATAGTGAGTACAGCTCTGGAGTATAATACGGGATATAACTCAGGATCAGTACAGGATCAGTAATGTAATGTATGTACACAGTGACCCCACCAGCAGAATAGTGAGTACAGCTCTGGAGTATAATACGGGATATAACTCAGGATCAGTACAGGATCAGTAATGTAATGTATGTAGATAGTGTCTCATTTTTAGGATAGTCTGAATCAGATCCACAATAGTGAAATAAATATGTAGCAGAAGCAGACCTTAAGATGTTGATTCATTCACAGTCGGGGGCTGTAACGTTGGGGAGGCACATGTTACCCTGACAGATAATTTGATCTAGTAACTCTAAGATTACCTGTCATATCCCACTAAAAAATAAATACAAATATTATATGTTACTCAGCATCTAATCCTGATTATATACATATGATTTGTATGTGTCTAGCATCTATATTTATCTAACAAATACCTTCTATCAGTGGTGTTGCGACCGGGTGCGGCCCGCACTGTGTGACATCATCCTGATGGGGTGACACCAGGTACGCCCCCAGTCCTCACTTGCGCTGTCTCTGTAATAGCACCATCCCCCCCCCCCTGCACAGTGAACCGGCCTGCGCCCCCATGTCTTCTGTTGCGACGGCCCGACGGCCCTCCGCAGGGCCACACAGGAGGACGTGACATCACTCGCAGAGCGCCCGGAGAGGAGCGCTGCGCTGGATGGGTGAGTGAGTGTGTGTCTGTCTCACTCTATCTCTGTTTGTGTGTCTCTGTCTGTCTGTGTGTGTGTGACTCTGTGTGCGTGACTGTGTGTGTGTGACTCTGTGTGCGTGTGAATGTGTGTGTGTCTCTGTGTATGTGTGTGTGTTTGTGTGTTTGTCTGTCAATATCTCTGTCTGTGTTTGACTCTCTGTGTGTGTGACTGTGTGTGTGTGTGACTGCATGTGACTCAGTCACACACACACAGACAGTCACACACACACAGAGTCAGACACACACAGTCACACGCAGTCACACACACAGAGAGTCACACACAGTCACACACAGACAGTGTGTGACTCTGTGTGTGTGTGTGTGTGTGTGTGCGTGTGACTGTGTGCGTCTGACTCTGTGTGTGTGTGTCTCTCTGTCTGAGTGTGTGTCTGTGTGTGTCTCTCTCTGTGTGTGTGTGTCTCTGTGTTGTGTGTGTGTTTTTTTTTGTGAGGGGGGGGGGGGGGGTTGTTTGAACCAGTGATCTAATGTGGGGAGACTTTGACCAATTGTGGTGAACATGCACGGGAACCTGCGGACTAATGTTGGAAAACTGCTACCTAATGTGTGGAATCTGTGCTACCTAATGTGTGGAATCTGTGCTACCTAATGTGTGGAATCTGTGCTACCTAATGTGTGGAATCTGTGCTACCTAATGTGTGGAATCTGTGCTACCTAATGTGGGGAATCTGTGCTACCTAATGTGGGGAAATTACTACTGTGACACTCACCGGAGAAGACTGGAGGTGGATCCGCTGAGCACCGCGTGGCAGATGTAGAGAGCCGCACCAGGGAGCGGAATCTAAGACGCCGCTGGTCTTCACCAGAGCCCGCCGCGAAGCAGGATGGACTTGCTGCGGCAGGCGACGTCCAGGTCGCTTCCGCTGGTACGACTCGACCACGCGGGCGGCCGAGGTGGTACTTGGCACAGAGAGGGTTAACTGGGAGGTTGGGAGCGGGCAAGCTGTCGGGCTGAAGGTAGGGCTAAGGTCAGAGGCTGGAGACTGGGTGCGTGGTCAGGAACGTAACAGAAGGTCAAGGGCAGGCGGCAAGGTACGAAGTGGGGGACGTAGCTTAAAGGTCAGGTAGCACAGGTAGTCAAAGTAGTGGTACGCTTTCTCTAGGGCAATAGCACAAAGATCCGGCAGGGAACAAGGGAAGTGAGGTGCTTAAATAAGGTGGGACCAACAAGTGACAAATAGAAAGGGTACTGTCTCTTTAAATCTCACAGAGTGGCGCGCGCGCGCCCTGGGGGAGAGACGCGCGCGCACCAGCACTGCAGGAGGAAGCACGGGAGACGCGCCGAGAGAAGCCCACGGACGCGGCTCCCGTGCGAGCGGGACGAGGATGCTGCCCAGCTGGAGAGACGGAGGAAGAAGGTAAGTGGCGGGGAGAAGAATGCCGGGGCACGGGCACACAGGAGCGAGGGGAGAGGCGCAGACGGCCCCGTGCAGGATAGCGGGACACGGAGCGGGCCGTGACAGTACCCCCCCCCTTTGGCCCCCTCTTCCTTTTGAGTTGCAGGAACTTCTGGATTAAGTTCTTGTCCAGGATATTCTCCTCGGGTTCCCACGACCTCTCCTCAGGACCAAATCCCTTCCAGTCAACCAAAAAGAACCGTCTACCTCTGGAGAGTTTGGAGGCCAGAATTTGTTGCACTTCAAAAATGTCGGAGGCACCAGAGATTGGAGATGGAATACAAGACTTGGTGGAAAATCGATTCAAGACCAATGGTTTGAGGAGGGAGACATGGAAGGTGTTAGGGATGCGAAGGGAACGAGGCAGGAGCAGCTTGTAGGCCACCGGGTTAATTTGACGAAGAACCTTGAATGGGCCTAGAAAACGGGGTCCTAGTTTATAACTGGGCTGTTTAAGGCGAACATGCTTGGCGGAAAGCCACACCTTGTCACCGGGATGGAAAATTGGTGGAGGTCTTCTCTTCTTGTCAGCCTGGAGTTTCATACGGGAGGAAGCATGGGTTAATGAACGTTGGGTGTCTTTCCAAATGGCCTGGAAATCTCGAACCAGGGAATCAGCCGCAGGGACCTCGGAGGAGATGGGCAGTGGGAGAGGAGGGCGGGGATGGTGTCCATAGACAATGAAGAACGGGGAGTTGCCAGAAGAACCAGAGTCATGGTGATTATAAGAAAATTCGGCCCAGGGTAGAAGGGAGGACCAATCATCTTGTCGTGCAGAGACGAAGTGGCGAAGATAGGTACCAAGGGTCTGGTTCACTCTTTCTGCTTGACCATTGGTTTGAGGGTGGTACGCAGAGGAGAAATCCAGCTTGACTTTGAGGCGATTACACAGAGCACGCCAGAACTTTGAGACAAATTGCACCCCCCTGTCAGACACAATATGGAGAGGGAGACCATGGAGCCGGAAGATGTGACGGAAAAACAAACTTGCTAGTTGGGTTGCGGATGGTAGACTGGGGAGCGGGATAAAGTGGGCCATTTTAGAGAATCTGTCCACTACAACCCAGATTACAGTGCAATTGGAGGACGGTGGCAAGTCCGTGATAAAATCCATGGCAATATGGTCCCAAGGAGATTCCGGAATGGGAAGTGGTTGCAGTAAGCCAGCCGGTCTCTGGCGAGAAGTTTTATTCCGGGCACAGATGACACAAGCACGAACAAAATCGGAGACATCGCGGGGTAGGCTGGGCCACCAGTAGTGACGGGAAATGAGGGAGATGGAGTTCTGGATCCCCGAATGTCCTGCTAGGAAGGAGGAGTGGCCCCAGTTCAAGATCTTGGTTCTCAGGTGAGGAGGTACAAAGGTCTTCCCAGGAGGTACCTGAAGAAGGGAAGCCGGTGCTGAAGGAATGAGGCGGTCAGGAGGAATGATGTGCTGAGGCTGCGAGTCTAGTCCCGTAACATCAGAGGCCCTGGAGAGAGCATCAGCTCTGATATTCTTATGGGCTGGACGGAAGTGGATCTGGAAGTTAAAACGAGAGAAGAACAGAGACCACCTGGCCTGTCGGGGGTTCAGCCGTTGCGCAGTTTGCAGGTAAAGGAGATTCTTGTGATCAGTATAAATGGCAATAGGGAGGACTGTCCCCTCCAACCAATGACGCCACTCCTCCAGAGCTAATTTAATAGCCAAGAGCTCCTTGTCCCCGATGGTATAATTTCTTTCTGCTGGAGAAAAGGTCTTAGAAAAGAAAGCGCAGGTGGACATTTTGCCCTTGGTGGATTGCTGCATTAAGACTGCTCCAGCTCCCACGGAGGAGGCGTCCACCTCCAGGGAAAAAGATTTGTCTGGGTCGGGGCGTGTCAAGACCGGAGCAGAAGCAAAGGCAGACTTGAGTTGGGAGAAGGCTTCCACGGCAGGGGGAGGCCAAGACTTGGGGTCCGCTCCCTTTTTAGTCAAAGCCACAAGGGGTGCTACTAGCGTAGAGTAATGTGAGATGAACTGCCGATAATAGTTGGCAAAGCCCAAAAAGCGCTGAATAGCTTTTAATCCAGAAGGCTGAGGCCAGTTCAGAACAGCGGACAATTTATTTGGGTCCATGCGAAGCCCTTGGCTAGAGATGACATAACCAAGAAATGGGAGGCTGGTCTTCTCAAAGAGGCACTTTTCGAGTTTGGCATAAAGATGGTTGCTTCTCAGGCGACAAAGAACTTGGCGTACTTGGGTCCGGTGAACCTCTAAACTGGGGGAGAAGATGAGAATGTCGTCGAGATAGACGACAACACAGGAGTACAGGAGATCCCGGAAAATGTCGTTGACGAATTCCTGAAAAACTGCTGGTGCGTTACACAGGCCGAAAGGCATAACAAGATATTCATAGTGTCCATCTCGGGTATTGAATGCAGTCTTCCATTCGTCCCCCTTTCTGATCCTAATCAAGTTATAGGCACCTCGAAGATCCAACTTCGAGAAGATCTTGGCTCCGCGTAAGCGATCAAAGAGCTCGGAAATTAGTGGAAGAGGATACCGATTCTTAATAGTGATCTTATTCAACCCTCGATAATCAATACAGGGGCGTAGCGAACCGTCCTTCTTTTCCACAAAGAAGAAGCCGGCTCCCGCAGGGGAGGAAGATTTTCGGATGAATCCCCTCTGTAAGTTCTCCCGGATATAATCCGACATGGCCTTGGTCTCGGGCGCGGACAGTGGATAAATCCTACCCCGAGGAGGAGAGGTGCCTGGCAGGAGGTCGATAGGGCAGTCATAGGGACGGTGAGGAGGTAGACACTCCGCTTGCTGCTCAGAAAAAACGTCGGCAAATTCACGATAGTGGACAGGAAGGCCAGGTAAGACAGAAGTGGGAGGAGGGAATCTAGGTTGAACCGATTTCAGGCAACGGTTGTGGCAATCCGGACCCCAACGAGTAACCTCTCCGGAGCGCCAGTCCAAGAGTGGGGCATGAAGCTGCAACCAAGGAAGACCCAGGAGAGCATCAGAAGTGCAGTGAGGTAGAACGTAGAAGACGATCCTTTCCTTATGAAAGACCCCAATCTGCATCTCGAGTGGAGCAGTCACCTCAAGCACTGCGGTATTAAGGCACTCCCCACTGATGGAAGATATGTACAAGGGTTTAGTGAGCCGAGAGACAGGAAGGCGGTACTTAGAAACTAGGTGAGCGGAAAGAAAATTGCCGGCAGAACCAGAGTCCACAAGAGCGGAAACAGAAAAGGTATTACCCGAAGAAGTGATCTGAACTGGGATATTCAAGCGGGGAGAGGAGTTCCTCTCACCTAGGGTCGCCTCTCCTACGTCTCCTAGGTGTGAGCGTTTCCCTGGCGAGGAGGACGGAGAGGGCAACGATTCAAGAAGTGTTCTGGGCTGGCACAGTAAAGGCAAAGATTCTCCTCCCTGCGACGGGTTCTTTCCTGAGGGGTAAGACGGGCCCGGTCCACTTGCATGGGCTCGTCAACAACAGAAGATGAGGGGGACTCCGGTGGGTGTTGTAATACCGGAGCCAGCCTAGGGAAGCGACGTGGTCTTGGCTGCTGACGCTCCTGGCGGAGTTCCCCTTGCCTCTCCGCAAAACGGACATCGATGCGGGTAGCCAAATGGATTAAATCCTGAAGAGAAGAGGGGGGGTCACGAGCGGCCAGGGCATCCTTGACCCTACTAGACAGGCCCTTCTTGAAGGTGGCACACAGTGCCGGTTCATTCCAGTCCAGTTCAGAGGCTAGGGTGCGAAACTGGATGGCGTAATCACCGACTGACGAATCTCCCTGACAAAGGTTCAAGAGGGCAGACTCGGCGGAAGAGGCTCGGGCAGGTTCCTCGAAGGCGCTCCGGAACTCGGTAAGAAAGGTTTGCAGGTCCGATGTAATAGGGTCGCCTTTGTCCCAAAGAGGGGTGGCCCAGGCCAAGGCTCTTCCAGAAAGAAGACTGAGGACGAAGGCCACCTTGGCCCGTTCCGAACGGAACTGATCTGCCATTAATTCTATATGCATGGAGCATTGGGACACAAAACCCCTGCACGCCTTGGAGTCACCCTCAAACTTGTTGGGCAGGGAGAGTCGCAACTTGGGACCGAGAGCAGAAGCTGGAGGCTCAGGTCCAGGAGCAGGCTCGGGAACGGGTTGCCGTGGCTGCGGCTGCTGAAGCTGCTGCTGCTGCATGGTGAGGAGCTGCTCCATCATGGCGGATAATTGGTTCAGTTGTTGAGCCTGCTGTGCCAACTGCTGGGACTGCTGAGCCACCACAGTAGAGAGATCCGCGATGCTGGGAAGAGGCACCTTGGCGGGATCCATGGCCGGATCTTGCTGTGACACTCACCGGAGAAGACTGGAGGTGGATCCGCTGAGCACCGCGTGGCAGATGTAGAGAGCCGCACCAGGGAGCGGAATCTAAGACGCCGCTGGTCTTCACCAGAGCCCGCCGCGAAGCAGGATGGACTTGCTGCGGCAGGCGACGTCCAGGTCGCTTCCGCTGGTACGACTCGACCACGCGGGCGGCCGAGGTGGTACTTGGCACAGAGAGGGTTAACTGGGAGGTTGGGAGCGGGCAAGCTGTCGGGCTGAAGGTAGGGCTAAGGTCAGAGGCTGGAGACTGGGTGCGTGGTCAGGAACGTAACAGAAGGTCAAGGGCAGGCGGCAAGGTACGAAGTGGGGGACGTAGCTTAAAGGTCAGGTAGCACAGGTAGTCAAAGTAGTGGTACGCTTTCTCTAGGGCAATAGCACAAAGATCCGGCAGGGAACAAGGGAAGTGAGGTGCTTAAATAAGGTGGGACCAACAAGTGACAAATAGAAAGGGTACTGTCTCTTTAAATCTCACAGAGTGGCGCGCGCGCGCCCTGGGGGAGAGACGCGCGCGCACCAGCACTGCAGGAGGAAGCACGGGAGACGCGCCGAGAGAAGCCCACGGACGCGGCTCCCGTGCGAGCGGGACGAGGATGCTGCCCAGCTGGAGAGACGGAGGAAGAAGGTAAGTGGCGGGGAGAAGAATGCCGGGGCACGGGCACACAGGAGCGAGGGGAGAGGCGCAGACGGCCCCGTGCAGGATAGCGGGACACGGAGCGGGCCGTGACAACTACCTTATGTGGGGTAACTGGAACCAAATGTGGGGAATCTATGCTACCTAATGTGGGGGAACTGCTACCTACCTTAAGTGGGGGAACTGCTGCCTACCTAATGCTCCCCCCCCTGGCAGTAGCACCCTCATCATCCACCAGCAAACCCCCCCAGCAGCAGCACCTCCATCAGCAGATCCTGATGGTGGCACCAGTTGATATAAAAGTAAATGTTTTCCAGTGGAGTACCCCTTTAAGTAATTCTGGGAGCTGTATATTTAAATGGTGAAAACTTCTTTAACATTTTCCCATTCTGTGGCAACTGGTATATCTGATTATTATCCTCCCTGAGTCTGCTGTGCTGGGTCTCTTCAATCACTGCAGGCTGCTCTGTAACCCCCTCCTCTCTGTTTTCATGCTGCAGTCTGATAGGACAGGAGTGTGCACAGAGGAGTTGCTAGTCCCGCCCTCTTTCTTTACTTTGTCCTTGCCTGTGCTTCAGCTAGGACACAGATGATGCTGCAGCCAGACAGGATTACTTTCTGGACAGTATGGGGACCCCTAGTGGTTTTTTTTTTTTATAAGCCATGATTTCTATATAAAAAGGAAATACGATTTTCTTATGAAGTTTATTAATGATTTACCAAGATGTACAACATATAAGAAGTTTTTTAATCTGATAGCCCCCATTTAAATTAAATTGACTTTTAAAGAATTATTATTTTAATGCAGAAAATGTTGGTAATATCTCTTTTCATGTAATTTGTGGTTTTTCTAGTGTTCAGTATTGCAAATTAAAGTCCATAGACTTCTATGGGATTCCGCACTCCCATTCACACTTCTAAATTTCCACTTGCGGAAGTCTATGGGCTTTAAAGGGGTCCTTTTTTTAATTTTTATTAACTGTTGCCAGAAAGTTAAACAGATTTGTAAATTACTTCTATTAAAAAATCTAAATCCTTCCAGTACTTATTAGCTACTGAGTACTAGAGAGGAAATTGTTTTCTTTTTGGAACACAGAGCTCTCTGATGACATCACAAGCACAGTGCTCTCTGCTGACATCTCTGTCCATTTTAGGAACTGTCCAGAGTAGGAGAAAATCCCCATAGAAAACATATGCTGCTCTGGACAGTTCCTAAAATGGACAGAGGTGTCAGCAGAGAGCACTGTGGTCATGATGTCAGCAGAGATCTCTGTGTTCCAAAAAGAAAAGAATTTCCTCTGTAATATTCAGCAGCTAATAAGTACTGGAAGGATTAAGATTTTTTAATAGAAGTCATTTACAAATCTGTTTAACTTTCTGGCACCAGTTGATTTAAAAAAAAAGTTTTCCACCGGAGCACCCCTTTAATTTGAGGCAGAATTCGGCAAGTGGAAGTTATGCCGTGTGAATAGACCCTTACTTCTCCTACAGGAGGCATCTTCTCAGCTATACTGACATGTTACTGCCGAGGCTCTGCTCCTTCCCTGACAAGCAGAGAGCTTTTCCTGTTGCCAGGCTTTGCACCACAGCTCTGCTCCATTAGGGCACAACTATGATCAGTGACTCCAGCTTAGCAACATAGTCTATAGCAGTGGTCTCCAACCTGCGGACCTCCAGATGTTGCAAAACTACAACTCCCAGCCAACAGCTGTCCGGGCATGCTGGGAGTTGTTGTTTTGCAACATCTGGAGGTCTGCAGGTTGGAGACCACTGGTCTATAGGAATATGAAAAAACCTGAACTCCCCCTTTTTCTCATTTGAGGCTCAGTCTGCTGCTCTGTCCTTCTCTATACTTTACACTGCAGCTCTGCCTGGGTTCTGTTTTATAAAAAAAAATAAAAAATAAGCTTAAAGGGGCACTCTGGTGGAAAACTTTTTTTTTTTAAATCACCTGGTGCCAGAAAGTTAAACAGATTTGTAAATTACTTCTATTAAAAAATCATAATCCTTCCAGTACGTATTAGCTGCTGAATACTACAGAGGAAATTCTTTTCTTTTTGGAACACAGAGCTCTCTGCTAACATCAAGACCACAGTGCTCTCTGCTGACATCTCTGTCCATTTTAGGAACTGTCGAGAGTAGAAGAAAATCCCCATAGAAAACATTTGATTTTTGATTTAAAAAAAATAAAGTTTTCCACTGGAGTACCCCTTTAAAAATATCAAATAACTACAACACCCAGCATGGCTTTTTAGCTGTTGCAAAACTACAACCCTAGCATATCCTGACAGCCACAATCTCTCCAGGTATTGCATGACTACAACTCTCATCATGCCTTTGACAGATGTAAGCTGTTTAACTACAACCCCCAGCATACCCTAACAGCCACATGCTCTTCAGTTATTGCAGAACTACAAATCTCAGCATGGCTCGACAGCTGTAAGCCAACTGATAAGAAACTACAACCCCAGCATGCCCTAACAGCCACATACTCTCCAGGTCTTGCAGAACTACAACTCCCAGCATGACTTGATAGCGAAAGGCTCTCTATCTGTTGCAAAACTACAACTCCCATAATGCCCTGAGAGCCAAAGGCTCTCAAGCTGCTGCAAGACTACAACTCTCAGCAAGCCCTGACAACCACACATTTCCAGCTTTTGCAAAACGACAACTTCTGTCATGCTCTGACAGCCTTTAGTTGTCAGGGCATGCTGGTAGTTGTAGTCTTACAACAGCAGGAGAGTTATAGGGTTAGGAATATATTGTATATGAGTAAGTAAAGGGGTACTCCGGTGGAAAACATTATTTTTTATGTCTTTATAAGTCAACTGGTACCAGAAAGTTAAACAGATTTTGTAAATGACTTCTATTAAAAAAAAACATTACCCTTCCTGTACTTTTTAGCAGCTGTATGCTACAGAGGAATTTCTTTTCTTTTTTTAATTTCTTTTTTGTCTTTGTCCACAGTGATCTCTGCTGACACCTGATGTCCGTATAAGAAAGTGTCCAGAGCAGGAGAAAATCCTCATTGCAAACCTATGCTGCTCTGGACAGTTCCTGATACGGGCATCAGGTGTCAGCAGAGAGCTCTGTGGACAACACAAAAAAAGAAATTCAAAAAGAACAACATTTCCTCTGGAGCATACAGCTGCTAAAAAGTACTGGAAGGGTAAAGATTTTTTAATAAAAGTAATTTACATATCTGTTTAACTGTCTGGCACCAGTTGACTTATAAAGACCTAAAAAAATTATGTTTTCCACCGGAGTACCTCTTTAACATCTTAATTCATGGATATTTTTTCCATGGGTGGCTGCTATGCAGCTATTTGTACACCAGAGGGCAGCATTGTACTGCGTTAGATATTTTCCAATCTCTAGTATTGGTTACAGACCATTAATAAAATATATATATAATATTTTTTGCTATGAGAATTAATTATTTCTAATTGTATCAGCGACAGCTACAGAACAAAGGTGATATTCAAACTTCAAATATCATATATAAAAAAAATATATATGTGAATATATATATATATATATATATATATATATACATACATAATAAAAAAAAACTATATTAAAAATGAAAATAAATAAATAAACTAATTTCTGAATTGTAGAGCAGTGTTTCCCAATTGGAGTGCCTCCAGCTGTTGCAAAGCGAGCATGCCCAGACAGCCGAAGGCATTCTAGGAGTTGTGGTTTTGCAACAGCTGGAGGCTTGCTGGTTGAGAAACACTGATCTATGTGTACAATGGCCTCTCGACTCTCTGTAGACTCTGGATGTCAGAGGAGAGAAGGGTTGGACAAGTGTCTCCCTGCAGAATACATGTGCTAGTGTATGTGGGGTTGTGGAGTGCATGCTGGGAGTTGTGGTTTTGCAACAGCTGGACGCGCTCTGGTAAACACTGCACTATACAGATATATGGCATAGAGCTATATAAAACTTTATACATTTGCTAAATTTCACATTTAAATAATATATTTGCATTAATAATAATAACTATATTATGAACTATATGGATAATAGTTATCTAAAGTAATATATTGAATTATTTAATTATATACTATATATTAATAATATTAATTAAATTATGTAATATATTTAACGTTAAAAATAATATTAATAATATTCTATTCTATATAATGTAATATATCTACTAATATTATAAACTATATATAATTACTAAAGCTGATAACCAAAACAAATATAGTAAACTGTCATTAAATAAATAAATATATAAAAAGGAAAAAGGAAAAAAAAATATTAATGAAATGATATACTATATAGTAATAATATTACATACCCTATTATGTACTATATGTTAACAGTATTGTAAACTATATCACTATTAAAGCTGATATAATCCAAAACTAATATTGTAAAAAGAAAAAAAAATAATAAATAAATAAATAAAAATAGGGAAAAAATATTAATGAAATTATATACTATATTACATACTATATGTTATTAATAATAATTTATACTATATTATGGACTGTATGTTAATAGTATTGTAAACTATATGATTGTTAAAGCTGATATAGCCAAAACTAGTATTGTAAAAAAAAAAATATATATATATATATGTAAATTAAATTAATAAATAAATAAAACAGGAAAAAAAATATATATATATGTAAATTAAATTAATAAATAAATAAAACAGGAAAATATATATATATATATATGTAAATTAAATTAATAAATAAATAAAACAGGGAAAAAAAATAAAAAAAAATAATATATATATATATATATATATGTGTGAATTTAATTAATAAATTAATAAAACAGGAAAAAAATTACAAAAATATAAAATTTTAAATTGATATTGAAAAAAAAATAAAAAATAAAAAATAAATATGTATATATATATATATATATATATATATATCTATCTTCTGACATCATCAGACACAGGAAGGTAATGGGGACAGTAAAGTTCCGAATGTTTCATGGCTGTGCGTGAGGACGTTGTGTGTGATCCGGATTGTTGCGATGACATCTTCTCTCTTTGGTTTCCATAGCATCCACGCTGGAGACACGAAGAATGAATGGTGCGCAGGGCGATCCGCCCAATTCCCTAGGAAAGTTAGCAGTGGAGGCGAGAAGAGGCTCTTCCTCCTTTCTACAGGACCTGTCCATGGTGCTGAAGGGGAGCAGAGGGGCCGCCGCTGGCAGTCACCATTACGTGTGATGTCAATTGTCTCCGATGGTTGGAGAACAGTCTGATACTTTACTCTCTAATTCCTGACAATCTGTTATGGTAATAAAAGCTTCTTTTTGGAACATTGGGATATTTTCCATTGGACGTCATTTTCGGTCTACAGTGAAATGCGACATCTTCTTCCTCAACTTTCCATTGTGAATCCGCAACGTACGGAGGTAACGGTGATGTAAAAAAAAAAAATGGATTTTTTATGCCGCCAGAGGACCAAATGCTGCTGAGCTCCGACCATGACGCTGCCTGCACTTACAGTCAGAGGACGCTCCGCAGCCAGGAACACTTTGTAGCCCTCCTTCTCTATCTGTAGGTGAAGAATATCCGATTGTATCCGGGGATCTATCCCAGCACTATGAGAAGTTGTCGTTCTTCGCATCGCAACGTTTAACCAAGAAGACAGAAGCAACGAACGTACCCGAAAAAGCAATAATGGATACGATAAAACAAAGGGTCTTAGTACCCGGGAAAGAAGGGCTAAAAAATTTCGCAGGAAAATCCCTGGGTCACCTACAAAGGTACAAGATATAACTAGAACCTCATCCGTTTTCTTATTGTAATAAGTTTTATTTAAGGGAAAAATGGGAGTCGAAATATCTCCGGCGAATACAATGAATATTGATCGTTCACGTACGTGCTCGGCGGCCGCCATGTTTCCTTCTCACTTGTTAGAGGACGGTCGCAAAATTAAATTTTTACATTTTTTTTTTTTGCAATTTATAGTATCGCCAAATCCCGAAACCCTTAAGGGCAACGAGACGCACGCGACTAATGGATCCCCAAGTGGACGCTGCCAAAGCTTAAGATGAATATATAAATATTTAATAAGAACGTAGATCGACTTATGGCGGAGACGCAAATCTGACATTTCCTTCCATGCTAGTTTTTACTAGATTTAGTTACATATATAGTTTTGTCATTAAATGCTTATTTTATATATTTATTTATTTATGTATATTTTTGTGCTTTTATGATTACATAAGAATGCAAATATATCACATAGATAGATAGATATGAAATGAGATAGATAGACAGATAGATATAAGATAGATATGAGATAGATAGATAGATATGAGATAGATAAATAGATATGAGATAGATAGATAGATATAAGATAGATATGAGATAGATAGATAGATATGAGATAGATAGATAGATAGATAGATATGAGATAGATAGATAGACAGATAGATAGATATAAGATAGATATGAGATAGATATGAGATAGATAGATAGATATGAGATAGATAGATAGATAGATATGAGATAGATAGATAGATAGATAGATATGAGTGAGATAGATAGATAGATATGAGATAGATAGATAGATATGAGATAGATAGATAGATAGATATGAGATAGATAGATATGAAATGAGATAGATAGATATGAGAGATAGATGGATAGATATATATGAGTTAGATAGATAGATATGAGATAGATAGATATGAAATGAGATAGATATGAGATAGATAGATATATATGAGAGATAGATAGATAAATATGAGATAGATAGATATGAGTTAGATAGATAGATATGAGATAGATAGATATGAGACAGATAGAGAGATAGATAGATATGAAATAGATAGATAGATATGAAATAGATAGATATATATGAGTTAGATTGATAGATATGAAATGAGATAGATATGAGATAGATAGATATCAGAGATAGATATGAGATAGATATATACATAGATAGATATAAGATAGATAGATATGAGATAGATAGATATGAGTTAGATAGATAGATATGAGACAGATAGATAGATATGAGAGAGATAGATATGGGATAGATAGATATGGGATAGATAGATAAATAGGGATAGATATGAGATAGATAGATAGATATGAGATAGATAGATAGATATATAGATATGAGACAGATAGATAGATATGGGATAGATAGATATGAGACAGATAGATAGATATGAGATAGATAGATAGATATGGGATAGATAGATACATAGATAGATATGAGATAGATATGAGATAGATATGAGAAAGATAGATAGATATGAGATAGATAGATGTGAAATAGATAGATAGATAAATTATGAAACATTCCTTTTTTTTTTTTTTTAAACATTTTTCAAAATTTTGTTTTATAAAGAAAAATACATTTGGATTTTGAAACAATAAAATAAAAGAATATATATATATATATATATATATATAAAATTTTGTATTTTATATTTTTATTAGCAATTCAGAATTCTCTCTTTTTTGGATTTCCAGTTGAAAAATATTTACTAATAATGGAATCATTTAATGCAAGAAAAATATAAAATTTTCACCCTTAATTTTTCGTATTGAAAATAGTTCTTTTTCGCTGCCTCATTGAGATATTTACAGCTTTCTAAATCCAAAAAAGCAGAAAGAACATGCGAAACTTTCAATAAAATGTATCTGTTATCCTAAAATCCTTCTACATTTCCTGTGGTCGAATCCATATAAATCCAGGACGGATTGTTATAAATGTAGAATTTACTGCGTTTTCTTTTGTCTTCTTTCCTGTGTTTTATGCAGAAATATCAAGTGGCAAAATGTTTTACATTATTTTATTTTTAGGCTTAAAATTTCTGTATTTATCGTTTAAAATGTTTTGTTCTTTATTTGCCCAAAGCTTTTTGTGTTAGAAAAAAAAAAGCTGCCAACATTTTATCTCTCTATAAAATATTTATTCTTCTAATAGGAGAATGTTTAATTATTTAGGAAGATTATTTGACTGAGGATTTACAGCTTATCCTCGACATTACGAAGTGGATTTAGCAATTTTTTTTCTTTATTGTTTTTAAGCTTTGATTTAGGACTTTTTGTATTCATGTATTGATACGCACAAATATATAAAGAAATACCTAAAAGATATAAATATATCCCACATTTGTTTTTCTTTTTAAATAAGGAAACTATTGCGAAACACTAAAAAAATTTGCGGAAAATTTGGGCAAAATTTTGAAAATTGTGTTTTGTTCTTATTTTTAAGGGTTTTGGAGAGAAAACCCAAAAACGAGCACATTGAGTTGACGGAAGATGGGAAACCATTGCAAGTACCGGAGAAGAAACCTCCTATGTGTGACTGCACCTGCTTTGGGCTGCCCCGGAGATATATTATCGCCATCATGAGTGGGCTGGGGTTCTGCATTTCTTTTGGGATTCGTTGTAATCTGGGAGTGGCCATAGTGGATATGGTAAATAACAGCACCATTCATCGAAACGGAACGACTATCAGACGGGTGAGCAAGTCCTAAAATTCCAGTGCACCCCCCCCCCCCCCCCCTGTCCTTCCTCCCTTCTATTTAGATACCACTTTAACCCTTTTTACTACCAGCACAGTCTGCAAAGAGTTAACCGTTCTCTCTCTATATCGAATTGTAATTTAGAAAAAAAAAAAAAATATATATATATATATATATATATATATATTTGCAATTTTTTAAAATTCTAAACCGATCTAGGAAAATATGAAATTTTGTATAAAACAAAATTTAAAAAATAATGAATTTAGAGAACCTATAGGAATATTTATTTTTCTGTCTCTTTAAACAGAAAGCCGAATTTAACTGGGATCCCGAAATTGTTGGAATGATCCACGGCTCCTTTTTTTGGGGTTACATAGTGACACAGATCCCCGGAGGATATATAGCATCGCGATTGGCCGCCAACAGGTACGGAATATTCCATCGCCACCTATATAGTTCTTTGTCGTCGTCCAATGTAAAAAAAAAAAAACACATATATAAATAAAAAATAAAAAAACAAAGCAAATGACATTTTTTAAATTTATTTTAAGAAAAAATGTTTTTAATTTGCACAGTTTTTTTTTTTTTTGGGCTGAAAAAAGGCAGCAGCCAAATGTTAGCTGAGAGTCAATAGGGATTTATGTGTTTTTGGCGTTTTTCCTCTCTCTTCTACTTTGGCTCAGTAGGTGATTTTAAAAATCGCAGCTTGTTAACACTATACAGTGATCCCTCAACTTACAATGGCCTCAACATACAATGGTTTCAACATACAATGGTCTTTTCTGGACCATTGTAAGTTGAAACCAGACTCAACATACAATGTACAGATAGTCCAGATCTGTGATACCTGTCAATGGCCGGAAGAACTGACCAATCAGAATGGGCAATTTACCCGGTAAAACACCTGTATTACTGAAGTGCATGCACTGACTGGGGTCTGGTAGCGCCCCCTACAGTACAGGGAGGTATTACATGTTCTGTACTCTTTACCTGTATTACTGAAGTGTATGCACTGACTGGTGTCTGGTAGTGCCCCCTACAGTACAGGGAGGTATTACATGTTCTGTACTCTTTACCTGTATTACTGAAGTGTATGCACTGACTGGTGTCTGGTAGCGCCCCCTACAGTACAGGGAGGTATTACATGTTCTGTACACTTTACCTATATTACTGAAGTGTATACACTGTCTGGTGTCTGGTAGCGCCCCCTACAGTACAGGGAGGTATTACATGTTCTGTACTCTTTACCTGTATTACTGAAGTGTATGCACTGACTGGTGTCTGGTAGCGCCCCTACAGTACAGGGAGGTATTACATGTTCTGTACACTTTACCTATATTACTGAAGTGTATACACTGTCTGGTGTCTGGTAGCGCCCCCTACAGTACAGGGAGGTATTACATATTCTGTACTCTTTACCTGTATTACTGAAGTGTATGCACTGACTGGTGTCTGGTAGTGCCCCCTACAGTACAGGGAGGTATTACATGTTCTGTACTCTTTACCTGTATTACTGAAGTGTATGCACTGACTGGTGTCTGGTAGCGCCCCCTACAGTACAGGGAGGTATTACATATTCTGTACTCTTTACCTGTATTACTGAAGTGTATGCACTGACTGGTGTCTGGTAGCGCCCCCTATAGTACAGGGAGGTATTACATGTTCTGTACTTTTTACCTGTATTACTGAAGTGTATGCAGTGACTGGTGTCTGGTAGCGCCCCATACAGTACAGGGAGGTATTACATATTCTGTACTCCTTACCTGTATTACTGAAGTGTATGCACTGACTGGTGTCTGGTAGCGCCCCCTACAGTACAGGGAGGTATTACATGTTCTGTACTCTTTACCTGTATTACTGAAGTGTATACACTGTCTGGTGTCTGGTAGCGCCCCCTACAGTACAGGGAGGTATTACATGTTCTGTACTCCCCTTTACCTGTATTACTGAAGCGTATGCACTGACTGGTGTCTGGTAGCGCCCCCTACAGTACAGGGAGGTATTACATGTTCTGTACTCTTTACCTGTACCAGCATTAGCTGCTCCTCTGGACACCAGGTGAGGGGGACTCCATGCTACTTTTTTTTAGGACATTGCATGTACTGTACAGGACCCCGAAGAAGCTCCTGTCCTCTACATAGACCAGTGTTTTGAAAAGCAGGGTGCCCCCAGCTGTTGCAAAACTACAACTCCCAGCATGCCTGGACAGCCTTTGGCTGTCCGAGCATGCTGGGAGTTGTAGTTTTTCAACAGCTGGATGCTCCCAGCTTGGGAAACACTGACATAGACAGTGATTACAGCTCCCAGCAGATCTTTATTACTTTTATATATAAGGATTTGCTTTATCTATATTAGTTATCTACTTATTTTTCTTTAATTTTCACTTTTTCCTATTTTTTGGATGACATTTTGGATCTTTAGAACCAATTACCAGGTTTCCATGGAGTTATGGTCTCAACATACAATGGTTTCAACATACAATGGTCGTCCTGGAACCAATCAATATTGTAACTCGAGGGACCACTGTATAGCTTTCTTGTTTTTTTTTTTTCTTAAAATCTTGACGTTTCTCTCCCATAGAAGTTTATGGGAATGCAAAAACGTCATAAATTTTTATTTTTTTAACCCCATTTCTTCAATGGAAATCCTTGAGTCACTTGATGAATGAATCACATGACTTGTCACCATATAAAAAGACAGGAAAAAAAAAAAAAAAAGCCAAAGAAAACAAAAAACTAAAGCCAAGACCAAAACCCACTATTTTGGGGAAAAACACCACAAAAACTGCATCTTGGGAATGCAAAAAAACTGGCATTTTTTTGAATATGGAAACTTACCCTTGTATTTTAGCTTTCGTTGCTTATTTATCTCAGATTCATATCAGACACAACCAAATATCACTATGTGTCGTTGGACAACAAATCAGTCAAACCCATAAACAATAAAAAAAAAAAAATTGTAATTTTGAATTTTTTGATTCTTTTTAAAAAGAAACATAAAATGTGGATTTTTTCAATGTTTTTTTTAAACAAAAATCTACGCTATATATATATATATATATATATATATATATATATACACATATATAGTTTATTTTTATTTATATATTTATTTATTTTTGCAATATTGAAAAAAAATTCAAAAACAATGACATTTATTTGAAAATTTTCTATAACAGATAGGATGATAGATTATTATAAAAAATAGCATTATTTCATTACAAATTATATATATATATATATATATATATATATATATATATCTCACATTTACATTTATTTTTAAAATTATTTATTTTTTTATAATTATTTATTTTTTGAAAGAGCACTTGACTTTTTTTGCAATGTATTTTTAATTAAAAACATATTCCAAGCGGTCCCCCATACGGAGCGTGCCGCAGATGGTGCTCCCGGCGTTTCTATGGCGTTTGGCAGTATTTCAGGGAGCCGGGGTGTGATTCCACCTGTTAATGAGATCTACAGAGAATTGAAGACGTCTTCTCCTCTCTGATCCCTTTGTAAGAACTCCGGCTTTATGTTCGGCCTCAATCGGGAAGAGATTTGTCGATGCCGACAATGTGGACGACAGGAAGTGTCAATCAGATCCCAGAGATAATACACAACGTATCACCGGGAACAAGATTGTCCGGGGGAAGCAATAAATCATTTCCTTCTTTCTTTTCTTTTTTTTTTTTTGTTGAAAAAATAAAATAAAAATTTAATTATGTTAAAGGGGGCTGCCGGATACTTTGCAAGGGTTGTAAATAATCTTGCTCGGAAGGGGTTAAATTAATATGTTGCTGCTTTGCATGACTATAAATAATGCATGAATGGAAAGAAAGAGGTCATTGCTTTATGGCTGGTGCTGCTAGAGAACAGCTAACGGAATCGGGGCTCGGCCAATCAACGTCCGCGCAATTTTTTTTCCATCTTGGATACATTGCTGCGAAAATAAACAATTACATTTTATACACACACATATATTTATTTGGAAAAAAAAAATTATAATAATATATATATATATATATATATATATATATATATATATATATATATATATACACATGTCTGTCAGTCTATCTATAGATATATAATAGAAGATATATATATATATATATATATATATATATATATATATAATAAAGCCCAATAGGACTTAAAGGTTATATGCAGCAAAAGACAACTAATCCCCTATTCACAGGATAGGGGATAAGTGTCTGATCGCCGGGGTCCGAGCGCCCCCAAACGGGGCCCTGCATCTATGTGAGTGGCTAATGCGCGTAGCGTCGACCTCCCTGAGGTAAAAGTACGCCCCCTGTACGCCCCTTCCCTATACAGTTTTATGGTGGAGGCACAAACCCCGCCTCCCCGCCTCTCCCATAGAGATACATGGAGGAGGGTTGTCGGCGGTGACATCACACTGCGCCCGGCACGCCTCCTGCACTGGAGAGTTGCGACAGAGCCGTGCCCCCGTACAGGAGATCGCGGGGGGGCCCTGTGGTTGGACCCCCTGCGTTCAAACACTTATCCCCTATCCCACTTTTTATTCCACTATGTTTTGGTAACATTTTGATACAATTTATCCACCAATTTACATAATTAACAATAATATTTATTTTTCATGGTAAATAAAGTGACTGTTTCTATGGATTTAGATCAGTGTTTCCCAACCAGTGTGCCTCCAGCTGTTGCAAAACTACAAATCCCAGCATGCCTAACTACAACTCCCAGCATGCCCAGACAGCATGCAAAACTACAACTCCCAGCATGCCCAGACAGCATGCAAAACTACAACTCCCAGCATGCCCAGAAAGCATGCAAAACTACAACTCCCAGCATGCCTAGACAGCATGCAAAACTACAACTCCCAGCATGCCCAGACAGCATGCAAAACTACAAATCCCAGCATGCCTAACTACAACTCCCAGCATGCCCAGACAGCATGCAAAACTACAACTCCCAGCATGCCCAGACAGCATGCAAAACTACAACTCCCAGCATGCCCAGACAGCATGCAAAACTACAACTCCCAGCATGCCCAGACAGCATGCAAAACTACAACTCCCAGCATGCCCAGACAGCATGCAAAACTACAACTCCCAGCATGCCTAGACAGCATGCAAAACTACAAATCCCAGCATGCCTAACTACAACTGCCAGCATGCCCAGACAGCATGCAAAACTACAAATCCCAGCATGCCTAACTACAACTCCCAGCATGCCCAGACAGCATGCAAAACTACAACTCCCAGCATGCCCAGACAGCATGCAAAACTACAACTCCCAGCATGCCCAGACAGCATGCAAAACTACAACTCCCAGCATGCCCAGACAGCATGCAAAACTACAACTCCCAGCATGCCCGGACAGCATGCAAAACTACAACTCTCAGCATGCCCGGACAGCATGCAAAACTACAACTCCCAGCATGCCCAGACAGCATGCAAAACTACAACTCCCAGCATGCCCGGACAGCCTTTGGCTGTCCGGGCATGCTGGGAGTTGTAGTTTTGCAACAACTGGAGGAACACTAGTTGGAATACACTGATTTAAAAACTAAAATAGACGGAATGTTTGCAGTTTTTTTTCCCTTGGATACGTTTTTTTTCACCGCCGTCTGACTATGATGTTTTCAGCGTTCTGGCGGTAACATATTTCTGGCTGTAAATGTGGCGCGGCTTGTTTGCGCTGAATACACTAATGAACAGATATTACAGTGAGATGTGATACAATATTGTAATGGCTGACAGATGGAAGGGGGGTTGGAAGTGTTTTGGGATTTTTTTGGCTCGATGACTATATTGTCCTTAAAATGACCTTGAATTATTTTTGTTTTTAAAGAGTTTTATGAATTTTTAGATGGAGGACTGAAGGGTATTAATGTGTCAATATATCAATGTATCAATGTATTAATATATCAGTGTATTAATGTATCAATGTATTAATATATCAGTGTATTAATGTATCAATAGATTAATGTATCAGTGTATTAATGTATCAATAGATTAATATATCAGTGTATTAATGTATCAATAGATTAATATATCAGTGTATTAATGTATCAGTGTATTAATGTATCAATAGATTAATATATCAGTGTATTAATATATCAGTGTATTAATGTATCAATAGATTAATGTATCAATGTATCAATATATCAGTGTATGCGGGCGCTGAGATAGAACATAGCTAAATGAATGAGGAGGTTTTAAAAAGGCGACATTTTCATTCAAGGATTAAAAGGAAGGACTGTGACTGCCCCCTATAGGCCACACTATTATCTGCTCCATTGGTCAATGTATGAGGAAAACAATAGATATCAATGAATTACAAACCAACAATATCACAGTCTGTAGGAATAATTCTGTCTCTTAGGGTATAAGCTGTTTTTTAATTTTTTGGTCAGTGAAAATTAAATCCATCCAAACATTTATCTTACAATAATCTATCTCATATCTATCTATCTATCTATCTATCTCATATCTATCTATCTCATATCTATCTATCTCATATCTATCTATCTCATATCTATCTATCTCATATCTATCTATCTATCTATCTCCTATCTATCTATCTATCTATCTATCTATCTCATATCTATCTATCTATCTATCTCATATCTATCTATCTCATATCTATCTATCTCATATCTATCTATCTATCTATCTATCTATCTCCTATCTATCTATCTATCTATCTATCTATCTCATATCTATCTCATATCCATCTATCTCATATATATCTATCTATCTATATCCTATCTATTTATCTATCTCCTATCTATCTATCTATCTATATATCTATCTATCTATCTATTTTATGTGACTATATTATCATGGCCCCTACTTCCTCCATTCACACAATTGCTCCTCATGAATTCACCCAATGTCTGTCCATATTATACACATGTCATCAGGGCAATAAACCCAACCATGTGGAACCATCACTACCAGTACAAGTTGCAGTATTACAAATAAGCGCGACACTGAATTAACCAGCTAAAGCTAATTAGATTACATGGGACCCAGATGTATTATAGTAGTCACACACCTGCCACAGAGACTGAGGACATCATTGTGTAGTGTCCTGATAATACTGACCACTATACAGCCCGAGAACACACAGTATTATAGTAGTTATATTCTTGTATATAGGAGCAGTATTATGGTAGTTATATTCTTGTATATAGGAGCTGTATTATAGTAGTTATATTCTTGTATATAGGAGCTGTATTATAGTAGTTATATTCTTGTATATAGTAGGCAGTATTATAGTAGTTATATTCTTGTATATAGGAGGCAGTATTATAGTAGTTATATTCTTGTATATAGGAGCAGTATTATGGTAGTTATATTCTTGTATATAGGAGGCAGTATTATAGCAGTTATATTCTTGTATATAGGAGACAGTATTATAGTAGTTATATTCTTGTATATAGGAGGCAGTATTATAGTAGTTATATTCTTGTATATAGGGGGCAGTATTATAGTAGATATATTCTTGTATATAGAGGCAGTATTATAGTAGTTATATTCTTGTATATAGGTGCAGTATTATAGTAGTTATATTCTTGTATATAGGAGCAGTATTATAGTAGTTATATTCTTGTATATAGGTGCAGTATTATAGTAGTTATATTCTTGTATATAGGAGCAGTATTATAGTAGTTATATTCTTTTATATAGGAGCAGTATTATAGTAGTTATATTCTTGTATATAGGAGCAGTATTATAGTAGTTATATTCTTATATATAGGAGCAGTATTATAGTAGTTATATTCTTGTATATAGGAGCAGTATTATAGTAGTTATATTCTTGTATATAGGAGCAGCATTATAGTAGTTATATTCTTGTATATAGGAGCAGTATTATAGTAGATATATTCTTGTATATAGGTGCAGTATTATAGTAGTTATATTCTTGTATATAGGAGACAGTATTATAGTAGTTATATTCTTGTATATAGGAGCAGTATTATAGTAGTTATATTCTTGTATATAGGAGCAGTATTATAGTAGTTATATTCTTGTATATAGGAGCAGTATTATAGTAGTTATATTCTTGTATATAGGAGCAGCATTATAGTAGTTATATTCTTGTATATAGGAGCAGTATTATAGTAGATATATTCTTGTATATAGGTGCAGTATTATAGTAGTTATATTCTTGTATATAGGAGCAGTATTATAGTAGTTATATTCTTTTATATAGGAGCAGTATTATAGTAGTTATATTCTTGTATATAGGAGGCAGTATTATAGTAGTTATATTCTTGTATATAGGAGCAGTATTATAGTAGTTATATTCTTGTATATAGGGACAGCATTATAGTAGTTATATTCTTGTATATAGGAGCAGTATTATAGTAGTTATATTCTTGTATATAGGAGCAGTATTATAGTAGTTATATTCTTGTATATAGGAGCAGTATTATAGTAGTTATATTCTTGTATATAGGAGCAGTATTATAGTAGTTATATTCTTGTATATAGGAGCAGTATTATAGTAGTTCTATTCTTGTATATAGGAGGCAGTATTATAGTAGTTATATTCTTGTATATAGGAGCAGTATTATAGTAGTTATATTCTTGTATATAGGGGCAGTATTATAGTAGTTATATTCATGTATATATGAGCAGTATTATAGTAGTTATATTCTTGTATATAGGAGGCAGTATTATAGTAGTTATATTCATGTATATATGAGCAGTATTATAGTAGTTATATTCTTGTATATAGGAGCAGTATTATAGTAGTTATATTCTTGTATATAGGGGCAGTATTATAGTAGTTATATTCATGTATATATGAGCAGTATTATAGTAGTTATATTCTTGTATATAGGAGCAGTATTATAGTAGTTATATTCTTGCATATAGGAGCAGTATTATAGTAGTTCTATTCTTGTATATAGGGGTAGTATTATAGTAGTTATATTCTTGTATATAGGAGCAGTATTATAGTAGTTATATTCTTGTATATAGGAGCAATATTATAGTAGTTATATTCTTGCATATGGGAGGCAGTATTATAGTAGTTATACTCTTGTATATAGGAGCAGTATTATAGTAGTTATATTCCTGTATATAGGAGCAGTATTATAGTAGTTATATTCTTGTATATAGGAGGCAGTATTATAGTAGTTATACTCTTGTATATAGGAGCAGTATTATAGTAGTTATATTCCTGTATATAGGAGCAGTATTATAGTAGTTATATTCTTGTATATAGGAGCAGTATTGTAGTAGTTATATTCTTGTATACAGGAGGCAGTATTATAGTAGTTATATTCTTGTATATAGGAGCAGTATTATAGTAGTTATATTCTAGTATATAGAAGCAGTATTATAGTAGATATATTCTTGTATATAGGAGGCAGTATTATAGTAGTTATATTCTTGTATATAGGAGGCAGTATTATAGTAGTTATATTCTTGTATATAGGAGGCAGTATTATAGTAGTTATATTCTTGTATATAGGAGGCAGTATTACAGTACTTATATTCTTGTATATAGGAGGCAGTATTATAGTAGTTATATTCTTGTATATAGGAGGCAGTATTATAGTAGTTATATTCTTGTATATAGGAGGCAGTATTATAGTAGTTATATTCTTGTATATAGGAGGCACTCGCCCATTAAAACTTCACTTTATTTCTTCATATTAAAAACGCATCGATGGACATCGGGAAACTAATGTCTGGGAACCGCATCAGCCGAAGCTGAGCGGTGAGATGTTGGGGCAACAGTTTAGTGGTCAAACATCCGTTTCCTCCGGCTTCCGGATGCTTGGCCAGTCCGTCACCTTTAGGTGGTGGATTTGTGGAATTCCGCCTCAAATTAAAGTCCATAGACTTCTATGGGATTCCGCTCTCCCATTCACACTTCCGCACGGATTCCACAGCGATTCCGCAAGTGGAAATTTAGAAGTGTGAATGGGAGTGCGGAATCCCATAGAAGTCTATGGGCTTAAATTTTGGGGCAGAATTCCACGAGCAGAAATTCTGCTGTGTGAATAGACCCTAAGGCTAGGTTCACACTGCATAATTTCTGGGCAGAATTTCTGCCGGAGATCGAGCCGGCGGCGCTAGGACCGCGTGGACTACATTACAGTCCCCACAGATGGCAATGCATTTCTGAGCAGATCTCCCAGAAGATCCACCCAGAAATGCATTTCAGTCTATGGGGACAGCAATGCAGTCCGCGCAGTCCTAGCGCCGCCGGCTCGATCTCCAGCAGAAATTCTGCCCAGAAATTCTGCAGTGTGAACCTACCCTTACCCTCAGCACCTTAAGCTGTATATATGTATATATATATATATATATATATATATATATATATATATATATATATAGCTGAATATATGAGAGGTGGACTCACTCATAGGAGATACTGTACATTCATGGACATTAATTGACGTTACATAGCTTCTCCGCTACAAATGGGCATTTTAGATTTCTAAAAAGGAACATACAATACTACTACAAGTAATAATAAAAAATAATAATAAAAATAAAATAATAATAATCATAGTAGTAATAATAATACTAAACATAATAACAACAATAATAATAATAATAAAAATAATAATAATTCAACAAATATACATATGTTACTAAAGTTTGTAATAGATAAGAAAAAAAAGATATATATACAAAAGAAAAAATGTAAAACACTTTTTAAAATGAAAAAATAATAATAATGAATAACTAAAGTGACACAATAAAAATAAAATTATCCGCGACAACATGAAATGAATGTATATCAGAGCTGAAGAGCCCTAACAGAGAGGTCGGTCAATGAACATGCTTTTATAAATGGGTTTCCTCTTTAGCAGCAGCGAGCACGCAGGGAAGGGGGCTTTGTCCTGCACCATCTTAATAGAACAAGTAGGGGCTTCCCATGTCTGCCACACGAGAGCCCCTAATCCTCATTCACCTCTTGCTACTTACCATATGCTCCATGCAGGGGCCTTTGTCTTCCTCTAGTAACATAGACATTTCCCTGTTTTAATGGATCCCGGGAGATTCCATCCAATATAAGTCAGTCCCAGATGTGCCCCAGTAATGAAGGAAAGCTGAGGTCCTTTATTAGATTGAAAAGTGAGAAGCGTTTCCTATAGAATATTAATGTCCGGCCTTCATATAAGGCGTCTTCTATTATTGAGGTTCCAGGACACACATCTTCATTTTATACAACCGGCTCGGTAAATCAGAAAGCCAATGCTCCAGAGTGTCTAAAACAAAGTTTACCTATGATAATGCGCCAAAGTGACCGCTCAATGGACAGAATAAAAATATCTGGAGTATTACATTATAAATTCTTAAAAATACCATTTAAAATATAGCAAAATATTTTATTATGTACGATATATATTCCCAATTTTTGTAAATTTGTATAATAGTATAAATATAATATATATATATATATATATATATATATATATATATATATATTTATGTATTATTTTAATAATAATGATATTCTTAGTAAATAAATTCATAGTGTTATCTATTCGCTTTGCAAAATGCAATTAAAAAATATTCAAAAATATTTAACTATTTATAATATATATTCCCAATTTTGTTCAACAATATATATATATATTATAATTTTTTTTAATTTAATTTTTTTTATTATATTCTCAGTAAATCAATCCTTAGTTTTAAATATAAAGTTTTTGTGATAGTTATCAATAATAGTAAACAGTAACAGTAAACAAAAATATTAAAATAAGAGAATATGTTTATAAATTATTAATGTATTTATGTATGTATGTATGTATGTATGTATTTATTAACTTATTTGTGTTAGCAATAATTATCATGAGACTATTTTATCCTGGGGGATGTTTTTAGGTTTTTCACTCTTCCCCATTCACTGTTGTCCTTATATTTGTATGAATGAGCTGTATACTATGCTGCATTGTTGCACTGAATACAATAGATCTATGCTCTCTTCTACAGGTTTATCATTGGGCTTGACCATTATATACTGCAGTGTTTCCCAACCAGGGTGCCTCCAGCTGATGCAAAACTACAACTCCCAGCAGGCCCAAAAACCAAAGGCTGCACACTTTATGCCACATGCTACACTAACATTCTTGCACACATCATACCACATGCTACATTAACATTACTGCACACATTATACCACATGCTACACTAACATTCCTGCACACATCATACCCCATGCTACATTAACATCACTGCACACATTATGCCACATGCTACACTAACATTACTGCAGACGTCATAGCACATGTTACACTAACATTACTGCACGCATCATGCCACATACTATACTAACATTACTGCACACATCATGCCACATGCTACACTACCATTCCTGCACACATCATACCACATGCTACACTAACATTACTGCACACATCATACCCCATGCTACACTAACATCACTGCACACATTATGCCACATGCTACACTAACATTACTGCAGACATCATAGCACATGTTACACTAACATTACTGCACACATCATGCCACATGCTACACTAACATTACTGCAGACATCATAGCACATGTTACACTAACATTTCTGCACACATTATACCACATTCTACACTAACATTTCTGCACACATTATACCACATGCTACACTATCATTCCTGCACACATTATACCACATGCTACACTACCATTCCTGCACACATCATACCACATGCTACACTAACATTCCTGCACACATTATACCACATGCTACACTAACATTCCTGCACACATTATACCACATGCTACACTAACATTCCTGCACACATTATACCCCATGCTACACTAACATGACTGCACACATTATGCCACATGCCACACTAACATTCCTGCACACATTATACCACATGCTACACTAACATTACAGCACACATCAAGCCACATGCTACACTAACAT
This sequence comes from Hyla sarda, assembly GCF_029499605.1. Lineage (NCBI taxonomy): Eukaryota > Metazoa > Chordata > Amphibia > Anura > Hylidae > Hyla > Hyla sarda. The sequence goes on from NC_079194.1 coordinate 294,483,760, forward strand.
TACTGCAGACATCATAGCACATGTTACACTAACATTACTGCAGACATCATACCACATGCTATACTAACATTTCTGCACACAATATTCCACATACTACACTCACATTACTGGACATATACCACATGCTACACTACCTTTCCTGCCAAAGGCTGTCCGGGCATGCTGGGAGCTGTAGTTTTGCAGATGGAGTCACCCCGGTTGGGATACACTGATATAGTGGTATGAAAGCTTCAGAATTTTTTGCATGTAGCTACATTTACAGCTTTATCCAATGCAAATAGGTATAGAATAGTGCAGACAATATACTGGACACATACATCTCCTATGGCACCTAAAATAGTTACTACCTATAGATGGGTCTGGTACTGCAACTCCACTCTATTGATGGGAATGTTGCTGAGCTGCAATACCACACACGACCTGTAGACCGGGAGGGCACTGTTTTCGGGGAAAAAAAGTGCTCATCAGTCCAGATCCTGTACAAGAGACTCAAAGAAATATAATTGTATCAAGATATATGCCATAGAGATATATGTAGAGTATATATGGTACATGCAATACCAGTGTTACCCAACCAGTGTGCTGAAGGCTTTGTACAGGAGCCTCATAGCTTCATCCCAGGACCTTTTGGGCTTCATGCCAGGCCTAGGACAAAGTCAAGCTGCAGAATCTAAAGCAGTCTTTCTCAACCAGTGTGCCTCCAGCTGTTGCAAAACTACAACTCCCAGCATGCCCGGACAGCCAACGGCTGTCCGGGCATGCTGGGAGTTGTAGTTTTGCAACAGCTGGAGGCACACTGGTTGAGAAACCCTGTGTAATGCTATAAGAATTACAATATTTCAGCATTTCAGATTAAAGGGATCTAAAATTGGCTATTTCGGCCAAACTTATTACTAACCAATGCAGTAGACCTGACATAGGATTCCCTCCTTCCGGAGAACATTGCACCAAAACATCACCTGTGTTTGGTAGCAACAGTAACTACTATGTGGATCCACCTCTAGACGCAACGTCAGCACAAGACCAGTTCATTCATAGGTTTCCATGGCTGGGCAGCCATATATAAGCTGGGGAATTCCGCGTGCGTTATGCCAAGCCACCACCAATGGAGCTTGGTTGTTAGAAATGGTTCTCTGGAGTGGTCAACCACGTTTCACCGTCTGGATGGGCGGGCCTTCATTTTAGATGCTAAGACTCAACTAGAGAAGCAATTTGGGTCGGGGTTGTTCTTCATTGTTTTGACCCCTCAGTTCTAATTATTTAAATAAGAACTTTGTACATGTGTTGGCAACCATTTTAGAAAAGAAAATCGGGTCCCTGAATATGGTCTGTTGAGCCTTTTTGTGGAAGCAGAGTTTCGACCTCAACTCAACTGAATGTTGTGGATGGATGGACTACAACTCTTACTACAATATTGGCCATAAAACTTGACATTGGTGCAAAATTTTACGTCTACTGGGCCCCATTGGATGAACCATGTTCCAAAATCTGGTGTAAAGATTTCTCCTCGAAGGGAACACGAGGGTTTCATCTCTACATCAAGTATTGAGAAGGCGTTTCAGAATCTGAAGATGGTCTTAAAGACTTTTTCCATCGATGGAATTGTTCCGGGGCCGGACCAGCCCTTCTCGAAACAATGGGGCCACTAAAGTCACAGTTGTTTCCAAATGGTGTTTCACATCCAGACATGGGCCACCATGGACAGGCCCGTCGCTACAGGACAGGCAAACCAAGAAATTGCTTGGGGCCCCGAGCTGGCCCGGGGGCCCCGAGCAGAGCCGGTGATTGTTGTACCTTGCCATCCTTCTGCCCCTATCCCGGTTCGGCAGCTCGCCCTGTCGCCAGGCCAGGCCAGCAGTGCAAGAGCCTGGAGCGGGAGGCAGAGACTAAAGCCACTCGGCCTCCGGCTCCTATTTTTGTGCTCGGCTCACCTGTAGTTGCCGGGAACTCAGGATGTCCCCGCCCCCAGTTAAGTGCCGTACAGCTACGCGCGTTGGCCTCATTTTGACGTTCGCTCACGTCATGCTTCCAGAATTCAAGGGCCGACGTTACTACGTCCTGACGCAAGCTGCACGAACATCATTACCGCGCGTTACGCATAAGCTGTGCAAACCCTTATCTGGGGACTGGGGAAGGTCCTGTACTGAATTCCCGGCAACTGCAGCAGCAGAGGTACCAGATGGGGGGGGGGGGGGGGTCTAATCTAGGGGAACTACCTGCTTACTGGGGGGAGGGGGTAAATTTGGGGGTACTACCTTCCTACTGGGGGGAGGGGGTTAATCTGGGGGTACTACATGCCTACTGGGGGAGGGGGTTAATCTGGAGGTACTAGCTGCCTACTGGGGGAGGGGGTTAATCTGGGGGTACTAGCTGCCTACTGGGGGGAGGGGGTTAATCTGGGGGTACTATCTGCCTACTGGGGGGGAGGGGGTTAATCTGGGGGTACTATCTGCCTACTGGGGGGGGGGTTAATCTGGGGGTACTAGCTGCCTACTGGGGGGAGGGTGTATATACCTCTGCATGGTCCTGTATAGGTAAGGTGGGGAGGGGGGGGGGGGGGGCTCCATGTCTATTTTGCTTGGGGCCCCAGAATTCCTTCAAACGGCCCTGACCATGGATTATAGAAGTGACTGACAAACTCTACCTAAAATGTAACATTTATTATACAGTATATGCAACAACCAATCACAAAAGTGACAACATTCTTAGTGGTTAATAAGGGCCAGAACGCTGGGGTATCAATCCTTACCATCAATATGGTCATACAGAAATCCGTACACCAGGATGTAGTGGTATACTAGCCCCAGTGTGTATAGGTGACCCCCCAGAAATCAGCAATCCTGAGACATCAACAAAACATCCCAACGTGTTTCTCCCCCCCCCTTAAATATGGGGTTCATCAGGGGATAGCATACAGGGCCAAAACAATTGCAGTATACTTGACTGTTTCTACATGCATTTCTGTATTGAGTTGTATTTAGACGTTTTTGTTGTATTTCCACTTCCCCTTTTTATTTTTCCTTTTCTGTATCCTTTTATTGCATATAATAAAAACCTTTAAAGTGGTACTCCGGCGCTAAGACATCTTATCCCCTATCCTTTGGATAAGATGTCTGATCCCCGTGATCTTGCACGCAGCACCCCGTTATAATCAGTCCCCGGAGCATGACTGTCACACCCCCTCCTGTAGGCTTGCATTGAGGGGGCGGAGCGTGACATCACACGGGGGCGGGACCATGCTGTCACAATGCTCTTGCCCCCCGTGATCGCCAGTAATCAGACCCGGAGCGAACATTCTCCGGGGACTGATTATAACAGGGTGCTGAGTGCAAGATCACGGGGGTCCCCAGCGGCGGGACCCCCGCGATCAGACATCTTATCCAAAGGATAGGGGATAAGATGTCTTAGCACCGGAGTACCCCTTTAATGAGAAAAAAAAAAACATTTGCAGTATAATACAATACACCAACATAGAGACAATAATCAAAGATAAAGTTTAGTTGATGTCCTGTGACATGAACAAAACATCCGACGTGTTTCCCCCTTAAAAATGGGGTTCATCAGGGGAAAGTATACAGGGCAAAAACACATGCAGTATAATACAATACAGCAACATAGAGACAATAATCAAAGATAAAGTTTTGTTGATGTCCTGTGACATCAACAAAACATCCCAACGAGTTTCTCCCCTTAAATATAGGGTTCATCAGGGGACAGCATACAGGTCAAGAACATATACAGTATAATACAACACAGCAGCATGAAGGCTAAAAATCAAAGATGAAGACAGGCACAAATAATATTTCCCAGTGGTCCAAGATTTGACCTCTGACTCAGGTCCCATAGGGTGTGTATGATATCCAGGGAGGAAGACAGGATAAACGATGACGCATTGCCCCTCTCTCAAGCAGGCCCCTGAGGATACCCCCATGGATTATACTACTGATTTTTTATCTTTCTTAGAAATCATAATGTAATACTCTGTGTAAAGGTGCAGTCAGGTAAACATGTTCTATATTTATCCCTTTATGTCATATATGTGTGATTTGTCATTGGCCCCCGGGGATATGATGTCACAGTCAGTCTCTCGTGTGGGGCCCCCTGGGGTGGAGTGGGGGCACAGGTGTTGGCTGATATAATCATTGGCAATACATAAGACACATCAGCCTTCTTCCAGTGCCGCACCGGCCTTTAAAGGGGTACTCCTGTGGAAACCTTTTTTTTATTTTTATTTTTATTTATTTAAATCAACTGGTGCCAGAAAGTTAAACAGATTTGTAAATCACTTCTATTAAAAAATCTTAATCCTTCCAGTACTTTTTAGGGGCTGTATACTAAAGAGAAATCCAAAAAGAAATGCATTTCCTCTGATGTCATGACCACAGTGCTCTCTGCTGACCTCTGCTTCCCATTTTAGGAACCGTCTGATATACATTGTCAGCTGTGAGACCTTATATAGACAGGGCTGTGTCTGAGCTCTACAGGCAGTTCTTTCCCCTTCATGGCTTGGTGTTTGCTTTGATATATATTGTCAGCTTTGAGACCTTATATAGACAGGGCTGTGTCTGAGCTCTACAAGCAGTTCTTTCCACCTCATGGCTTGGTGTTTGCTCTGATATACATTGTCAGCTGTGAGACCTTATATAGACAGGGCTGTGTCTGAGCTCTACAAGCAGTTCTTTCCACCTCATGGCTTGGTGTTTGCTCTGATATACATTGTCAGCTGTGAGACCTTATATAGACAGGACTGTGTCTGAGCTCTACAGGCAGTTCTTTCTCCCTCATAGCTTGGTGTTTGCTCTGATATACATTGTCAGCTGTGAGACCTTATATAGACGGGGCTGTGTCTGAGCTCTACAAGCAGTTCTTTCCACCTCATGGCTTGGTGTTTGCTCTGATATACATTGTCAGCTGTGAGACCTTATATAGACAGGACTGTGTCTGAGCTCTACAGGCAGTTCTTTCTCCCTCATAGCTTGGTGTTTGCTCTGATATACATTGTCAGCTGTGAGACCTTATATAGACGGGGCTGTGTCTGAGCTCTACAAGCAGTTCTTTCCACCTCATGGCTTGGTGTTTGCTCTGATATACATTGTCAGATGTGAGATCTTATATAGAAAGGGCTGTGTCTGAGCTCTACAGGCAGTTCTTTCTCCCTCATAGCTTGGTGTTTGCTCTGATATACATTGTCAGCTGTGATACCTTATATAGACAGGGCTGTGTCTGAGCTCTACAAGCAGTTCTTTCCACCTCATGGTTGGTGTTTGCTCTCATATACATTGTCAGCTGTGAGACCTTATATAGACAGGGCTGTGTCTGAGCTCTACAGGCAGTTCTTTCTCCCTCATAGCTTGGTGTTTGCTCTGATATACGTTGTCAGCTGTGAGACCTTATATAGACAGTGTCTATATGTGTCTGAGCTCTACAGGCAGTTCTTTCCTACCTCATGACTTGGTGTTTGCTCTGATATACATTGTCAGCTGTGAGACCTTATATAGACAGGGATGTGTCTGAGCTCTACAGGCAGTTCTTTCCTCCTCATGGCTCAGTGTTTGCTCTGATATACATTGTTAGCTGTGAGACCTTATATAGACAGTGTCTATATGTGTCTGAGCTCTACAGGCAGTTCTTCCCACCTCATGACTTGGTGTTTGCTCTGATATATAGACAGGACCGTGTCTTGTCCAGTCTGATGATTTTACCCCAGGTGACTCCGTCCAAGGTGGAGAAACATCTCAGATCAGGAGAAATAGGAGGAGCCAGAGATCAATATGACGTATCATAGTGACGGGTCTGAAAACTTATGTCCATGAGAAATTGTAGTTTTTTTTTATTTTTAATACATTTGCAATTCAAATTTTTGAAATTCATTGTTACTTAGCAACCAGGTACAAGAGATGATACCACATTGGTAGAGAAGGGCAGGAACGATGGGGGAGATTTGTTAAAACCTGTGTAGAGGAGGAGCGATGCAGTTGCCCATAGCAACCAATCAGATCTCTTCTTTCATTTTTAAAGGGGTACTCTGGTGGAAATTTTTTTTTACCATAAAGTTAAACAGATTTGTAAATTACTTCTATTAAAAAATCTTAATCCTTCCAGTACTTATCAGCTGCTGTATGCTCCACAGGAAGTTCTTTTCTTTTTGAATTTCTTATTTGTCTCACTCTCTGCTGACACCTCTGTCCATGTCAGGAACTGTCCAGAGCAGAGAGGTTTGCTATGGGGATTTTCTCCTGCTCTGGACAGTTCCTGACATGGACAGAGGTGGCAGCAGAGAGCACTGAGGTCAGACAGAAAATAACAACTCAACTTCCTCTGTAGTATACAGCAGCTGATAAGTACTGGAAGGATTAAGATTTTTTAAATAGAAGTCATTAAAAAATCTGTTTAACTTTCTGAAGTCAGTTGACGTGAATATTTTTTTCCACTGGAGTACCCCTTTAAAAAGGCTTCTCAAATTGAAAGAAGCGATCTGATTGGTTGTTATGGGCAACTGCTCCCTTCTCTCTACAAAGTGTGCTCACAAACACAATACAGAGCAGCGGTTCTCAACCTTTTTAGCTTTCGTACCCCTTGACAGCCCATTCCCAAATAATTGTACCCCCATATTAGAGACATTTTGTAATGATTATAATTCATAAGATTTACTTTCCTCTATAACAGGCCCCCCTGTTCCTCTCCATCCCCCCAGTCCCCCGATTTACAGGATACGTCTTCTCTAACCGGAGTGGTATTCTTTTCTTCTCTATCTGGCCTAGACCGCCATGAAGATTTCTCCCATACAAGACGTCTCCACAGAACCAGACAAACAAACATTTTAGGCTCCTTTCTGCAGTACAGAATGCTGGGAGTTGTAGTTTTGCAACATCTGGAGGTCTGCAGGTTGAAGACCACTGGACTAGATGTTTGTTGTCTGTTGCCATGGAAACACATGGCCTGCAAAGGAGCTAAATATACAAAACCATAGGAATGTTTTTTTATTTTATTGCGTAGTTGAAGGGGTTATCCAGGAAAAAACTTTATATATATATATATATATATATATATATATATATATCAACAGGCTCCAGAAAGTTAAACAGATTTGTAAATTACTTCTATTAAAAAATCTTAATCCTTACAATAATTATCAGCTGCTGAAGTCGAGTTGTTCTTTTCTGTCTGGCAAACAGTGCTCTCTGCTGACATCTCTGCTTGTCTCGGGAACTGCACAGAGTAGAAGAGGTTTGCTACGGGGATTTGCTTCTACTCTGGACAGTTCCCGAGACAGGTGTCAGCAGAGAGCACTTAGACAGAAAAGAACAACTCAACTTCAGCAGCTCATAAGTACTGAAAGGATTACGATTTTTTTTTTAATAGAAGTCATTTACAAATCTAAGTGCTCTCTGATGACGCCTGTCTCGGGAACTGTCCAGAGTAGAAGCAAATCCCCTCAGCAAACCTCTTCTACTCTGTGCAGTTCCCGAGACAAGCAGAGATGTCAGCAGAGAGCACTGTTGCCAGACAGAAAACAACAACTCAACTTCAGAAGCTGATAATTATTGGAAGGATTAAGATTTTTTAATAGAAGTAATTTACAAATCTGTTTAACTTTCTGGAGCCTGTTGATATATAATTTTTTCTTTCTTTCCTGGAATACCCCTTTAAGGTCTGTAAAATATTCAATTCTGCCCTATGTTGCTTCACTTGTGACTGGCCGAGGTTTAATGGTCACATGACTGTGTATTTACCACATGATGTCACGTAGGGATATGCAAATCAGTGGGAGGAGCTTGATATATCTTTACGGATGATAACAATGTAGGAACGATACTGTGACACTGACTACAGGAAGTTGAGCGCCACCTACGGGCACGCCTGACAGCTGATTTTTCTAAACCAGAGTGCTCCTTTAAAGGGGTTATCCAGGAAAAAATTTTTTTATATATATCAACTGGCCCCAGAAAGTTAAACAGATGAAAAAATCTTAATCCTTTCAGTACTTACGAGCTTCTGAAGTTTTGGTTGTTCTTTTCTGTCTAAGTGCTCTCTGATGACACGTGTCTCGGGAACCGCTCAGTTTAGAAGAGGTTTGCTATAGGGATTTACTTCTAAACTGGGCGGTTCCTTAGACACGTGTCATCAGAGAGCACTTAGACAGAAAAGAACAACTCAACTTCAGAAGCTCATAAGTACTGAAAGGATTAAGATTTTTTAATCTGTTTAAGTGCTCTCTGATGACACGTGTCTCGGGAACCGCCCAGTTTAGAAGAGGTTTGCTATGGGGGTTTACTTCTAAACTGGGTGGTTCCTGAGACACGTGTCATCAGAGAGCACTTAGACAGAAAAGAACAATCTAAACTTCAGAAGCTCATAAGTACTGAAAGGATTAAGATTTTTTAATAGAAGTAATTTACAAATCTGTTTAACTTTTTGGAGCCAGTTGATTTATATATATCTATCTATATATATATATATATATATATATATATATATATATATATATATAAATATAAAAGTTTTTTTCCTGGATAACCCCTTTAAGCTGATGCCTGCTTCTTCCTTTATGTGATATTGATCGGCGGCCATTTTACCTCCACTAACTGATTTTACTCTTCGCCATTGCAGGGTGTTTGGTGCGGCCATCGTGCTCACCGCCACTTTGAACATGCTTATTCCGTCAGCCGCCAGAGTGCATTATGGGTGCGTGATCTTCGTAAGGATTCTACAAGGGCTTGTGGAGGTATTGACTTCATGACTCGTTGCAGATTCATCAGAAAAATAAAAAAGAATATTTTAATATTTTCACTTTTTTGTTCTACTACAATGCTGCATTATGGGAAGTGCTACGCCTGAGTGGGCGGAGCATGGCACTTGTTTGGATGCCATTGCCATGCTCCACTTTGCACTAAAGGCTTTGTACTGGAGCCCCATAGCTTCGGGTAAGGCTATGGGGCTCCTGTAAGAAACCGTTGGCTGTTCCAGGCATGCTGGGAGTTGTAGTTCTGCAACAGCTGGAGGCACACTGGTTGGGAAACACTGCTATAGATTCTGCAGTTTGACTTTGCTTAGGCCTGGTCAGGAGTCCAATAAAGTCGAACTGCAGAATCTAAAGCAGTGTTTCCCAACCAGTGTGCCTCCAGCTGTTTCAAAACTACAACTTCCAGCATGCACTCCCCATCCCCAAATACACTAGCACATGGATTTTGCAGATGGACTTTTGCCCAACCCTTCTTTCTTCTGACACCCAGAGTCAGCTTTGTTAAGTTTGAGAAGAGGCCATTGCACATGTAGATGGGCGTTTCCCAGTCAGTGTGCCTCCAGCTGTTGCAAAACTACAATTCCCAGCCGTTGGCTGTCCGGGCATGCTGGGAGTTGTAGTTTTGCGACAGCTGATGGCACCCTGAGTTTGGCATTTTACAATTTTAGAATATTTTTAGTATTAAAATTAATTGGAATCTATAATTATACGTGGAGATGTGACATTTTTTGTTTCCATAATTAATTTATTGAATTAATTGTATTGTATTTATTTGTTTTATTCATTGTATTGCATTTATTTGTTTTATTCATTGTATTGTATTTATTTGTTTTTTTTTTCATAATTTTTTATTCATTATATTGTATTTATTTGTTTTTTTCATTATTTTTTATTTATTGTATTTATTTCATTGTATTTATTTTTTATTCATTGTATTGTATTTATTTGTTTTATTCATTCTATTGTATTTATTTGTTTTTTTTTTCATTATTTTTTATTTATTGTATTTATTTTATTGTATTTATTTGTTTTATTCATTGTATTGTATTTATTTGTTTTATTCATTGTATTGTATTTATTTGTTTTATTCATTGTATTGTATTTATTTGTTTTATTCATTGTATTGTATTTATTTGTTTTCATTGTATTGTATTTTTTTATTCAATATATTGTATTTGTTTTTTTCATTATTTTTTATTTATTGTATTTATTTTATTGTATTTATTTGTTTTATTCATTGTATTGTATTTGTTTTATTCATTGTATTGTATTTATTAGTTTTTTTCATTATTTTTTTTTGTGCAATTCTGAATGTTAGATGTTATGTTTTTCTGAGAAATGTTTCATGTCCTTGTTTTACAATGTAAATTACCAACGTTACAATGTAATTATTGCCATGGTCGGCATGTACTCGGTCGTGTTTTTTCTGCCACAATGCGCAAAAATTCATGTGAGATTGTGCACCAAATCAGTTAAATAGGGTGAAAAAGAGGAAGTCTGGAAGGGAAATTAATAATACAGAAAAACCATACACTAATAGTAAATCATTATGTCATTATATTAATACTTAGCTTCCAATCTCCAAAGAGGTGTGGTTAATGCAAATGTGCCCCCCAAGTAGGCGTTTCTTGGTAAATCAATGGGTGGAGCCTAATAGGTTCCATAAACGAGACTAAGTTTTAAAGTGGTACTCTGGTGGAAAACTTTTTTTTTTTTTAAATCAACTGGTGTCAGAAAGCAAAAAAGTTTTCCACTGGAGTACCCCTTTAAATAAGCGGTAGCTACCAGTAGCCAGAGACTATATTTTTTTTCTGGTCTCTTCCATTTGCGAAAAGAAGCCCCCAGCAGGTAGGTAAATAGGGCTCCCCATTTGGTAAAAGCCCCTATTAGGTACAACTCTCCCCTAGTAGGAAGAAGCCCCCAGCAGGTAGGTCGGTACCCCCAATTAGGTAGAAGTCACTGGTATGTACAGATCTCCTTTAGGTTGGGCTCCCGGTAGGTAGGAACCCCTCCATTAGGTAGAAGCCCCTGGTAGGTATGGATCCCATCTAATAGGTAGAAACCCCTAGCAGGCAGGTAGGGATCCCCCTCAATAGGTAGAAGCCCCTGGTAGATTTGGATCCCTCCTAGTAGGTATGGCCCCAAGCAGGTAGGTAGGGATCCCCCTTTATTAGGTAGAAGTCCCTGATAGTTACGGATCCTCTCTAGTAGGTAGGAGCCCCCCGGCAGGTAGGTAGGGCCCCCAGCCGGTAGGTAGGGAACCCTCCCCCCTCCTATTAGGTAGAAGCCCTCAGTAGGTACTGATCCCCTCTAGTAGGAAGAAACCCCCAGCAGGTAGGTAGGGATCCCCCCAAAAGGTAGAAGCCCCTGGTAGATTTGGATCCCTCCTAGTAGGTATGGCCCCAAGCAGGTAGGTAGGGATCCCCCTTATTAGGTAGAAGTCCCTAGTAGTTACAGATCCTCTCTAGTAGGTAGGAGTCCCCGCCATGTAAGTAGGGCCCCCAGCAGGTAGGTAGGGAACCCCTCTATTATGTAGAAGCCCTCAGTAGGCACGGATCCCCCCTAGTAGGAAGAAACCCCCAGAAGATAGGTAGGGCCCCCAGCAGGTAGGTAGGGATCCTCCCTATTAGGTAGAAATTCCTGGTAGGTACAGATCCCCCTAGTAGGTGGAAGTCCCCAGGATCCCCTCCCCAATTAAGTAAATTAAGTAGATTATTTCTTATCCCCCTAGTAGGTGGAAGTAGCTGGTAGATAAGTAGGTCCCCCCCCCCCATTAGGTAGAAGCCCCCGATAGATACTGATCCCCCCTAGTAGGTAAAAGCCCCCAGCAGGTGGGTTATACACTGAAAGGAGGGAGTTACAACTTTGGAGCTAGCTTCATTTGCTTAAATTTTTTTAGGTATTTAGATGAAATAGGCTTTAAAATAGTTCCTTACCACTGGGTTGCAATAATATTTTGTATTATGTAATTTTTTTTAACAATATGTTATATTATTCTGTTTTCTTATATTTTTTTATTACATTATGTAACATATTTTATGTTATTTTTTATAGTGTTATGTTAAATTATGTTTTATGTTACATTACATTGTATTGTACTCTTACATTATATTTTATCTTGTTATATTGTACTTTTTGTGATTTTGTTACGTTATATATTATGTTATATGATATTGTGTTATTTTATACAATTTATTACATTTTGTCTTGTTATATTATTGTATTTTGTTCTTGTAATTTGTATGATATGATATATTTTATATTTCATTACACTACAGGATATTATAAACAGTTCTATCACTTTGTTGTGGTCCATTTTGTAATTTTTTCCCCCTTGTGTATCGCATCCAGGGTGTCACCTACCCCGCCTGTCACGGAATATGGAGTAAGTGGGCCCCTCCGCTAGAAAGAAGCCGCCTGGCGACCACCTCCTTCTGTGGTAAATACCTTTTATATACCCTATATATACCTTATATAATACATCCTATCTTGGGCAGCTCTAAGACGGTTCTATCTTCTCTGACCAGGGTCTTATGCAGGAGCCGTGATCGCCATGCCTTTAGCTGGGATATTAGTACAATTTACGGGATGGTCGTCCGTTTTCTATGTATATGGTAAGTCCCTTAAAGTTTAATGTTAATATATAATAAGGATTGTTGCCTAATAACAACAGATAGGCCAAGACTTGGAACCACAATGGCACAGTGTTGTCCCCCCCCCCATGTTAACCTTTTGCGGCTGGATGCCTGGAGACATATAATTGATTCTGAGTTTCGAGGCAACTGTGAATGGGGTCACCGCTGAACACTCACTCACCTGAAATGGGGTCGAGGAGCCCGATGTCCAAAGCAGATGCTGAATCAGGGGCAAAATTACAGTGTTGGCACTGCTAAGTGAAAGAGGAGTTTGCAGGAGGATATAAAAGGAGGCGGTGGCAGGAAGGAGGCTCTAACCACATGGATTGACTGAGGAGCCTGCTGTGAGTGTTGTAATAACTACAGGCCCGATAAGACGAACTGGCGGGCAAGAGAGAAAGGAGGACTCCAAAATGAAGTGATCGGACAGAGAGGACATATGTCTGTGTAAAGGTGACAACTGTCCTAGAGACTGGTAGGCTAACCTTCTGTGTAGACCCTTGGGAGTTATACAGACATAGTTATAGTAGTTCAACCAAGGAGTGTATTAGCGTGTGAGAAAGGGGAACAACTGATGAAATGTTACTCCTCCATGTGGGTACTGGGGTAAAGCATGCGTCAATAGATAGGGTGCCGTTATATAGTTACATTAATAGTTGAGCAGTCCTTCTATGGATTGTGAAGGACTTGGATCAGAAATGGGTCTACCACCATTTGGCAGAATAATATGGAGTATATATTTTACATGCTTGAAGCTGGGGGAGTCCAGAATCTGTGGAAGGTAGTGGCATAATGGCCATGAGGGCCCCAGAGGGCACCATGTGACTAGAGCACCTTCACAAGTGGTCGACTTGTGGTCGCATGGTCGACAGTCACTTTGGTGCAGTCTGACCTGGTGCAGATTGAGATCCCTGACCCCCTCTCAAGTTTATTACACCTTCTGCCATGTTAGTCCTCCGTGTCATGGAGAGCTGACTGATAGGGACAACATTACAGGTTCCACAATCAGTTTTTTATTCGACTTTGTAGAGTCTATGGATACTTTTGGACTAGATTCCTACTATTGTGCTTCTCAGTGTTAACTCTTAATGTTATACATAGCAGCAGGGAGGGGAAGAATTCATACTTAGCAGAGAAAAGTGTGGAGAGTTAGGTAAGCATTAATGGAGGGAAGCTGTACGGGCTGTAGATAGGAAGAAGAGTATACATGGAGGGCAGCTCACACAGGTTAGGGATAAGATCGAGAGTATACATGGAGGGCAACTGACACAGGTTAGGGATAGGAAGTAGAGTATACATGGAGGGCAACTGACACAGGTTAGGGATAGGAAGGAGAGTATACATGGAGGGCTGCTCACAGGTTAGGGATAGGAAGGAGAGTATACATGGAGGGCAACTGACACAGGTTAGGGATAAGAAGGAGAGTATACGTGGGGGGACAGCTCACTCAGGTTAGGGATAGGAAGGAGAATAAATATAGAGGGCAACAGACAAAGGTTAGGGATAGGAAGGAGAGTATACATGGAGGGCAATGGACACAGGTTAGGGATAGGAAGGAGAGTATACATGGAGGGCAACTGACACAGGTTAGGGATAGGAAGGAGAGTATACATGGAGGGGAACTGACACAGGTTAGGGATAGAAAGGAGAGTAAATATAGAGGGCAACAGACACAGGTTAGGGATAGGGAGGAGAGTATACATGGAGGGCAACAGACACAGGTTAGGGATTGGAAGGAGAGTATACATGGAGGGCAAAGGACACAGGTTAGGGATAGAAAGGAGAGTAAATATAGAGGGCAACAGACACAGGTTAGGGATTGGAAGGAGAGTATACATGGAGGGCAATGGACACAGGTTAGGGATAGGAAGAAGAGTATACATGGAGGGCAATAGACACAGGTTAGGGATAGGAAGGAGAGTATACATGGAGGGAAATGGACACAGGTTAGGGATAGGAAGAAGAGTATACATGGAGGGCAACTGGCACAGGTTAGGGATAGGAAGGAGAGTATACATGGAGGGCAGCTCATACAGACTGTAGATTGGGAGGAGAGCATACATGGAGGGCAGCTCATACAGACTGTAGATTGGGAGGAGAGTATACATGGAGGTAGGCTCATACAGGCTGAAGATAGGGAGGAGAGCATACATGGAGGGCAGCTCATATAGACTGTAGATTGGGAGGAGAGTATACATGGAGGTAAGCTCATACAGACTGTAGATTGGGAGGAGAGTATACATGGAGGTAGGCTCATACAGGCTGAAGATAGGGAGGAGAGCATACATGGAGGGCAGCTCATACAGACTGTAGATAGGGAGGAGAGCATACATGGAGGGCAGCTCATACAGACTGTAGATAGGGAGGAGAGCATGCATGGAGGGCAGCTCACACAGACTAGAGATAGGGAGGAATGCAGAGGCATATTCCCCATCTCATGGCTAATAATGAGGACGAGCTGTCCGTTCACTCCTCCCCTGCAGGTAGATTAATAGGATGAATCATAATTACAGACTCCAGGACATGTTGTATGGGAAATAACACAATCGGAGCTGAAAACATTTCCACTCCTGACCCGGTGGTTTAATTAGCCGCGTTCCTGGATTAAAAATGGCAGCGCCGATCCCGGAAACCAATTACCAGATGTATCGGGAGACATTTTGTTCTATGTGATTAAAACTTCAGTACAGTTGGCAGATGCTGTCAAGACACGGAGCGGTATGAAATGCAGGGGTCCGCAGCCCAGCCCCCGGAGGCTGTCAGAAAGGACGCATTGTTAGCAGGTTCTTGCTTCAGTACAGGTGCCTTTATTACAGAGATGTAAAGGTCACTTACATCCCACAGTCCATAACTAATGCAGATTGTAACTGGGTCATGTCCTCCAGTGTGACATCACATATCATAGAGGATCACTATAGAATAACAGGAGGAAATGATATTCACATCTCCAGCATCAGTTCTGATTGCTCATTTATTACTGGAGAATTCACAAGAGAACTAGAAATGTAAATTAAATATTGGTTGGAATCAGATTTCTCTTCTGTTTATTCATTTTTCTAATTAATATCAATAAACTATAAACACTTCTATATATGAAAGTATCTGTACTGTGCAGCATTTGTTCCAGTTCTGTCTAAGACACAATATGATAGATAGACATATATGAGATAGATAGATATTATAAATAGATATGAGATAGATAAGAGATAGATAGATAGATAGATATGAGATAGATAGATATGAGATAGATATGAGATAGATAGATAGATATGAGATAGATAGATAGACATGAGATAGATAGATACATAGATAGATAGGAGATAGATATGAGATAGATAGGAGATAGATAGATAGATAGATATGAGAGAGATAGATAGATAGATATGAGATAGATTGATAGATATGAGATAGATAGATAGATAGATATGAGATATATATGAGATAGATATGAGATAGATAGATATGAGATAGATAGATATGAGATAGATAGATAGATAGATATGAGATAGATAGATAGACATGAGATAGATATGAGATAGATAGATAGATAGATAGGAGATAGATATGAAGTAGATAGATATGAAGTAGATAGATAGATAGGAGATAGATAGATATGAGATAGATAGATAGGTAGATAGGTAGATAGATATGAGATAGATAGATATGAGATAGATAGATAGATAGATATGAGATAGAGAGATAGATAGATAGATATGAGATAGATAGATATGAGATAGATAGATAGATATGAGAGATAGATAGATATGAGATAGATAGATAGATAGATATGAGATAGATAGGTTTATAGATATGAGATAGAGAGATAGATAGATATGAGAGATAGATAGATAGATAGATATGAGATAGATAGATAGATATGAGATAGATAGATAGATAGATATGAGATAGATATGAGATAGATAGATATGAGATAGATAGATAGATATGAGATAGATAGATTTATAGATATGAGATAGAGAGATAGATAGATATGAGAGATAGATAGATAGATAGATAGATATGAGATAGATAGATATGAGATAGATAGATATGAGATAGATAGATAGATAGATATGAGATAGATATGATATAGATAGATAGATATGAGATAGATAGATATGAGATAGATAGATATGAGATAGATAGATAGATAGATATGAGATAGATAGATATGAGATAGATAGATAGATAGATAGATAGATATGAGAGATAGATAGATAGATAGATAGATATGAGATAGATATGAGATAGATATGAGATAGATAGATAGATAGATATGAGATAGATATGAGATAGATAGATAGATATGAGATAGATAGATATGAGATAGATAGATATGAGATAGATAGATAGATATGAGATAGATAGATATGAGATAGATAGATAGAGATGAGATAGATAGGTAGGTAGATATCACATCTAATCTATCCTAGGCTATTACAGTTACAGTCATCGAGGATTTCAGTGACTGTGACCATAACCAGATTACTGTTGTGCCTTTGGTGTGGATGTTTCAAATACTTGTTACAAATCTAAGATACATCAGCAAAGAAATATGGAATGTCAGTAAATGTATCTATGAATTGTCTTTGCATCTTTGTAGGAAGCTTTGGTCTGGTCTGGTACCTCTTCTGGATCCTGGTGTCCTATGAGAGCCCGGCCACGCACCCAACAATCTCAGACGAGGAGCGCACCTACATAGAGGAGAGCATCGGAGAGAGCGCCAACCTCATGGGTGCAATGGAAGTAAGACACTTACCTCACCGCCTGCTTTCACGAGTCCATCAAATTATAATTGTCCTAATGGCTTCCTGTAGCAAGATGTAGATACTTTTTTAATTTAATTACATTTTTATTTTATTTATTTATTTATTATTATTATTTTATTTATTTATTTATTTTTTGCTTTATTGTCTTTGTAGTGATTTTTCTGATCCAGATTTCCTTATTATTATTTTTATTTTATTTATTATTTGATTTATTTATTTATTTTTAGTTTTTTTTATCTTTGTAGTCATTTTTCTGATCCAGATTTCCATATTATTATTATTTGATTTATTTATTGATTTTTTTTTATTGAATTTGTAGTCATTTTTCTTATCCAGATTTCCATATTATTATTATTATTATTATTTTATTTATTTATTGATATTTTATTTAATTTGTAGTCATTTTTCTTATCCAGAGTTCCAAAGCCTCTGTTTACACATAGCGGTAAACGGTAGAATTTTAATTACTTACCTGCATTCATAATGTTATCATTCAACTCTATGGGGGGGGGGGGGGGGGACACTTGTCACCTGGTGTCCGCCTGCTAAATTGCGGGCTCTGTGTGTCGTTATTTTGCGTGTCGACTTGCGCCGCAGTTATCTTCCTTTGTACTATTTTCATGACGACTGCGCTGGCTTTGTAATTTTCTTTTTGATGCACTTACAGGTGGCGGTTTGCGGATGCGCTGGTTGGTGTGATGAATTTTATTTGGCAAAAAAATTATTTTTGTGCAAATATACTACAGTGACCGGCTGGCGTAGAATTGTGACAAGATTTTCAAATTTATTTTTTTTGCGCTATCCAGGGGCTTCCTGTCATTGTGCAAAAATCTGTGGTCATGATAACCCCCCCCCCCATATCTCTGCAAACGGGGCTCCAACCACTATACCAGTGTTTCCCAAGCAGTGTGCCTCCAGCTATTGCAAAACTACAACTCCCATCATGCCCGAAAATCCAAACGCTTCACCCTAGGACCTTATTGGGCTTCTGGCCAGGTCTAGAACAAAGTCAAACTGCAGAAAATTTAGCAGTGCTTTCCAACCAGTGTGCCTCCAGCTGTTGCAAAACTACAAATCCCAGCATGCCCGAAAGGCCAAAGGCTTTGTACAGGAGCCCCATAGCTTCACCCTAGGACCTTATTGGGCTTTGGGCCAGGTCAAGGGCAAAGCCAAACTGCAGAAAATTTAGCAGGGCTTTCCAACCAGTGTGCCTCCAGCTATTGCAAAACTACAACTCCCATCATGCCCGAAAAGCCAAAGGCTTTGTACAGGAGCCCCATAGCTTCACCCTAGGACCTTATTGGGCTTTGGGCCAGGTCTAGAACAAAGTCAAACTGCAGAAAATTTAGCAGTGCTTTCCAACCAATGTGCCTCCAGCTGTTGCAAAACTACAAATCCCAGCATGCCCGGACAGCCAAAGGCTGTCCGGGCATGCTGGGATTTGTAGTTTTGAAACAGCCGGAGGCACCCTGGTAGGGAAACACTGATCTGTGTGTACGATGACCTCAAGATTCTCTGTTGGCTTTGGATGTCAGAGGAGAGAGCGGTCGGGCAAGAATTCATGTGCTTGTGCAACAGCTGGAGGTGCACTGGTTAGGGAACACTGATCTATGTGTTCGATGGCTTCTCGACTCTATGTAGACTCTGGATGTCAGAGGAGAGAAGAGTCGGACAAGCGTCCCCCTGCAGAATACAAGTACTTGTGTATACGGTGATGGGGAGTGCATGCTGGGAGTTGTAGTTTTGCAATGGCTGGAGGCGCACCAATTGGGAAAGACTAAAACACTGATCTATGTGTTTGATGGCTTTTTGACTCTATGTAGACTCTGGATGTCAGAGGAGAGAAGGGTCGGGCAAGTGTCCCCCTGCAAAATACATGTGCTAGTGTATACGGGGATGGGGAGGGCATGCTGGGAGATGTAGATTTGCAACAGCTGGAGGCACACTGGTTGGAAAACACTTCACTAGATATATGACACTAATCAGCATAAAATCATAAAATATTGGAACTTATAAATGACCGGATGTTAGAAGGTGGAGACCCCCTTCCAATTATGAACAGATTTTAGGAGTTTTTTGGGGGAGTTTCCCAGGTGTGAATGGGCACAATGGCCCTCATTTACTATTCTAAACCTGACTTCTTTTGTCAGGTTTTTTTGGCGCATCTTTGTCTGCGCCATGTCGCAGACATCGTGCGCCAGTCTGTGACACGATGCAACATTTTTTCCCGACGGACCCGATGTGGATTCTCCCAAACCCGAAAAAGGGGCGTAACCCGACATTTCTGAATTGTTGTGGATTTGTTGAATTGTTGTGGATTTTTTCCCGACAACTCAGAGGAGTTGGAAACCAAAACCTACAAAACCCACGTGCGACAAACAGGATGCGACATAATAATGAATACCAGGGGAAAAAAGCAGTCGGGTAAGAAAGCAAGATAGACTTACAACTCGATTTTCTAAGTAAATGAGGGCCAATGACTATACACAATGCCTATAGCGGATCGTGCTGAAATCTTCTGGGGGGGGGGGCTTCATCCTCATTCTGATCCCCCTGTATAAATATTTATAAACAAATCATTTCTGTGCAATCATCATTTGTTGTGTTTTCCCTTCCCAGAAATTCAAGACTCCTTGGAGGAAATTCTTTACCTCGATGCCCGTCTATGCAATCATAGTTGCAAATTTCTGCCGTAGCTGGACCTTCTACCTTCTGCTCATCAGCCAGCCCGCGTACTTTGAAGAGGTCTTCGGATTTGAGATTAGCAAGGTGCCGTGATTTTCTATTACTTTCTATTGATTTATTTATCTATTTTATATTTATTTATTTATCTATTTTTATATTTATTTATTTGTTTATTTATTTATCTATTTTATATTTATTTATTTGTTTATTTATTTATCTATTTTATATTTATTTATTTGTTTATTTATTTATCTATTTTTATATTTATTTATTTGTTTATTTATTTATCTATTTTTATATTTATTTATTTGTTTATTTATCTATTTTAAACCTATTTATTTATGTATCTAGTTATATATGTATTTATCTTTTTTTAGCTGTTTATTTATTTATCTAGTTTTATATTTATTTATTTGTTTATTTATCTATTTTTATATTTATTTATATTTTTTTGTTTATTTGTTCATTTATTTCATATCTAGTTTTATAGTTGTGCATCTATCTATTTATTTATCTATTTTTATAGGTTTATTTACTTATTTGTTTATTTCATATCTAGTTTTATAGTTTTATATCTATTTATTTAATTAATGAAGTCATTTATACATTTTTTAATCTATTTTTATATATGTTTACTAGAGATGAGCGAATTTACAGTAAATTTGATTCGTCACAAACTTCTCGGCTCGGCAGTTGATGACTTATCCTGCATAAATTAGTTCAGCTTTCAGGTGCTCCGGTGGGCTGGAAAAGGTGGATACAGTCCTAGGAAAGAGTCTCCTAGGACTGTATCCACCTTTTCCAGCCCACGGGAGCACCTGAAAGCTGAACTCATTTATGCAGGAAAAGTCATCAACTGCCGAGCCGAGAAGTTCGTGACGAATCGAATTTACTGTAACTTCGCTCATCTCTAATGTTTACTTTTACGTTTATTTCATATCTAGTTTTTTAGTTTTATATTTATTTATTTATTTATTTAAAGGGGTACTCCCGTGAAAAACGTATTTTTATTTTAAATCAACTGGTCCAGAAAGTTGAACAGATTTGTTAATTACTTCTATTAAAAAATCTTAACCCTTCCAGTACTTTTTAGGGGCTGTATACTACACAGGAAATGCTTTTCTTTTTAGATTTCTTTGATGTCATGACCACAGTGCTCTCTGCTGACATCTCTGTCCATTTTAGGAACTGTCCAGAGCAGCATATGTTTGCTATGGGCATTTTCTCCTTCTCTGGACAGTTCCCAAAATGGACAGCAGAGGTCAGCAGAGAGCACTGTGGTCATGACATCAGAGAAATCTAAAAAGATAAGCATTTCCTCTGTAGTATACAGCCCCTAAAAAGTACTGGAAGGATTAAGATTTTTTAATTGAAGTAATTTACAAAACTGTTTAACTTTCTGGCACCAGTTGTATTAAAAAATAAATAAATAAAAAAGTTTTCCACGGGAGTACCCCTTTAATGTATTTATTTATTTATCTATTTTTATATATGTTTATTTATTTATTTGTTTATTTCATATCTAGTTTTATAGTTTTATATCATAAGGATTTTATTTATGAGCAATGGACACCCGCAGGTTACTCACAACAAATCGTAAACATTTTAGCATTAGACACGAGGGGAACTAAATCCAGAATGAGGGCCCCTTGTTGGTCGTGACTATTCGTGCACTGGAGGGGACCATCAGTCTGTTTGGGTGCCCCTTGTACTGGAAGCCCCTGGTATCACGTCTATACAAGTTAATAAGGGGCCCCAGACCTGCACTTCTTGGTATATTTTTGGCATGTTAGGGTGCTTTTAATTTAGGGCCCCTATAGTAAATATCAATATGGGCCTCCTATTATAGCGGCTGATTCCCTTCCCCCAGGAGAGAAAGGTCTGATGGTTATTTCCCCATCCTCTCCATGACCCTTAGGTCAAATACCTCCCTCCATTAATCTGCTGGCAAAACATTTCGTTGGAAAGAGGAAAGGGAACAAAACCAACCAGGGCTGGACCCATTCTCTCCAAGGGCCCCATAGCAGCCGCATAGTCTGGGCACACTTTGGCTTTGACAATGAAAGGCGTGGCTTATTATGGGTGTGGTTTATTGGGGGGGGGGGGGGCATGTCACAGGGCGAATTTATTTTAAAGAGTTTCCCTATATATTGTCATCACTGTTGGCATCTAAGTACTAGTAGTTTGCCCTCTGTAAGGAGTTTGCCCACTGTTTTTAGGACCCCCAGTAGGTAGCATGTCCCCTGTAAATAATACCCCAGTAGGTAGCATGTCCCCTGTAAATAATATCCCTGTAGGTAGCATGTCCCCTGTAAATAATATCCCTGTAGGTAGTTTACCCCCTGTAAATAATACCCCTGTAGGTAGTTTACCCCCTGTAAATAATATCCCTGTAGGTAGCATGTCCCCTGTAAATAATATCCTTGTAGGTAGTTTACCCCCTGTAAATAATACCCCTGTAGGTAGTTTACCCCCTGTTAATAATACCCCTGTAGGTAGTTTGCCCCCTGTTAATAATACCCCTGTAGGTAGTTTACCCCCTGTAAATAATACCCCTCTAGGTAGTGTGCCCCCCTGTAAATGATACCTCCGTAGGTAGTTTACCCCCTGTAAATAATATCCCTGTAGGTAGCATGTCCCCTGTAAATAATACCCCTGTAGGTAATTTGCCCCCTGTAAATAATACCCCTGTAGGTAATTTGCCCCCTGTAAATAATACCCCTGTAGGTAGTTTGCCCCCTGTAAATAATACCCCTGTAGGTAGTTTGCCCCCTGTTAATAATACCCCTGTAGGTAGTTTGCCCCCCTGTATGTAGGACCCCCCTGTAGGTAGCTTGCCCTCTATATGTAGGACCCCCTGTAGGTAGTTTGCCCTCTATATGTAGGACCCCCCTGTAGGTAGCTTGCCCTCTATATGTAGGACCCCCTGTAGGTAGCTTGCCCTCTATATGTAGGACCCCCTGTAGGTAGATTGCCCTCTATATGTATGACCCCCCTGTAGGTAGATTACCCTCTATATGTATGACCCCCCTGTAGGTAGATTACCCTCTATATGTAGGATGCCCCTGTAGGTAGATTGCCCTCTATATGTAGGACCCCCCTGTAGGTAGATTACCCTCTATATGTATGACCCCCTGTAGGTAGATTACCCTCTATATGTAGAACCCCCCTGTAGGTAGATTACCCTCTATATGTAGGACCCCCCTGTAGGTAGATTGCCCTCTATATGTAGGACCCCCTGTAGGTAGATTGCCCTCTATATGTAGGACCCCCCTGTAGGTAGATTGCCCTCTATATGTAGGACCCCCTGTAGGTAGATTACCCTCTATATGTAGGACCTCCCTGTAGGTAGATTACCCTCTATATGTAGGACCCCCTGTAGGTAGATTACCCTCTATATGTAGGACCCCCTGTAGGTAGATTACCCTCTATATGTAGGACCCCCCTGTAGGTAGCTTGCCCTCTATATGTAGGACCCCCTGTAGGTAGATTACCCTCTATATGTAGGACGCCCCTGTAGGTAGATTACCCTCTATATGTATGACCTCCCTGTAGGTAGATTACCCTCTATATGTAGGATGCCCCTGTAGGTAGATTGCCCTCTATATGTATGACCCCCCTGTAGGTAGATTACCCTCTATATGTATGACCCCCTGTAGGTAGATTACCCTCTATATGTAGGACCCCCCTGTAGGTAGATTACCCTCTATATGTAGGACCCCCTGTAGGTAGATTGCCCTCTATATGTAGGACCCCCCTGTAGGTAGATTACTCTCTATATGTAGGACCCCCTGTAGGTAGATTGCCCTCTATATGTAGGACCCCCCTGTAGGTAGATTGCCCTCTATATGTAGGACCCCCTGTAGGTAGATTGCCCTCTATATGTAGGACCCCCCTGTAGGTAGATTGCCCTCTATATGTAGGACCCCCTGTAGGTAGATTACCCTCTATATGTAGGACCTCCCTGTAGGTAGATTACCCTCTATATGTAGGACCCCCTGTAGGTAGATTACCCTCTATATGTAGGACCCCCTGTAGGTAGATTACCCTCTATATGTAGGACCCCCCTGTAGGTAGATTACCCTCTATATGTAGGACCCCCTGTAGGTAGCTTGCCCTCTATATGTAGGACCCCCTGTAGGTAGATTACCCTCTATATGTAGAACGCCCCTGTAGGTAGATTACCCTCTATATGTATGACCTCCCTGTAGGTAGATTACCCTCTATATGTAGGACGCCCCTGTAGGTAGATTACCCTCTATATGTATGACCTCCCTGTAGGTAGATTACCCTCTATATGTAGGACCCCCCTGTAGGTAGATAGCCCTCCATATGTAGGACCTCCTTTAGATAGTTTTCCCCTCTACGTAGGACCCCCCCATAGGTAGTTTGACCCCCTGTAGGTAGTACCCCCCCCCCCCCTCGTATGTAGTACACCCCTGTAGGGAGGCCTGATGGCACTTACTTATACACCCTGTCTGTGGCCCCGTTCTCCGCACATTTTTTACAGCGCACAGGACCTCGGACAGGGTGCAGTATTTGAGTAAGCGCTGTTGTGCTTCTGTCTCGTTTTTGCCACAACACTTAAAGGGGTACTCTGCTGCTCAGCGTTTGGAACAAACTGTTCAGAACGCTGGAGCCGGCATCGGGAGCTTGTGATGTCATAGCCCCGCCCCCTCATAACATCATGTCCCGCCCCCTCAATGCAAGTCTATGGGAGGGGGCGTGACAACGCCCCTACCATAGACTTGCATTGAGGGGGCGGGGCATGATGTCATGAGGGGGCAGGACTATGATGTCACGAGCTCCCAGCTCCAAACGCTGAGCAGCAGAGTACCCCTTTAAATTGCCCCGGACAGGGTCCCAA